>NC_056748.1:6582383-6644883 GCF_019279795.1 Protopterus annectens | reverse complement strand
TGTGGCCAGATTCCAAACAAACTGCTACTGGTGTGACTATTCCAATATAAGCTTGCCCTGGTTCTAAAATACTTGCTCTTAGTTTAAGTGACTTACTCCAGTATAACCCCTCCCAGTTTTCCAAAACACTTGCTCGCACTGTAAGGCCTAGCTATAAAAGGCAGCCTTATACTGGAGTAACATCCAGCACACCACCAATGAACCTAAAAGAATAGTGTTTTCAACTAGGCCATCCAGACCAAAGCTTGGGTTGCACAAAGTACACAGCAAATATTCCCACCTAGGGAGCTCCAATAGAGGGACACCTGGTATCTACAAACAATGAAACAGGACCTCTTTGTATAAAAACAGAGGACTGAAAAGTGAAAAAATGGATTCCTCATTAAAGGGGCTTACTTTCACTTAAGGAGGCCACCTGTCAAGGCCTGAAGAGCACAGCCAAACAGCAGTTCTTTGAAAAGGTGTGCCCAGAATACAGTTGATACAACTTTCTAAGGATAACCATTCTCAGTCATACCAATCCGTGGAGGTGCATATCAGTCTGAAGACCTAGCCACAGCATTCAAAAAGTTAGGAGTCTGCTGAACAAAAATTTCAGGATGCTTAAGTGTGTTCTCAGTAATGATTCAAAAAAACTAGGATAGATTACCACTTTATAGTAAGGCTTTCAGCAGTGAGTGTAAAGGAGTACACCTTCTTATCAAACCTTCAAGGGAAGGGGGAAAGGCTGTGGTCTCTGGGAGGGATCCATAATGAAACACTGCATCTCCTCTAGTTAACCTACAAAACACTGCAACTAAAATATCTGAATCTAAGCAAAAAATATATTTTATACAAAGCAGCACACAAAACCATAAAAACATTTTCCAGAGGGACTGCACTACACATCCTGACAGCTAAACAAACTTCATCCAAGGATGTAAAACTGGAGAAAAGAAAAACTTAAAGTACAGCACATGTTCAAATTTCCTCACTACTGCAGTAGCCTTTGGCTATGCAGGAAATAACAACCAACCAGTTTCACAAACTGTCTCCCTCCCACACTTGCAATGACTGCTGATTTGGTAGCACCTTGGAGGGGAATAGTCAGTGTAGACAATTTTAAGGTAAACTGTTAGTCATCATTTCTCTTTATGCCTTCTACCTGAACAGTTAAGTAATTAATTTTCTGTTTAAATGTTACAGCTGGCAAATTTTTAATCAGCTCAAAGGTATCTGCATTGGAATGGTGCACCCAGTGTTTTGCCATTTTAAAAAAAGTTGTTGCTTAAGCTACTGCTACCACATAACAGACGGCTTACTTAATGGTACAGTAATAATGTTCCGATATGTTAAAAGTGAGCATTACAATAAATACAGAAAGGGATATTGGTACTGGAAGGACACTTAGTCTCTCCTGCAAAACTGTGTGTGGGTGTGTACACACATGTAAAATATTGAACAAGTTTAAATTCCTGTTGAGACTGCAGAGAAGACAATGGGCCTATTTTGAGGTATGTGAAATCTGGGGGGTGCCAGTAAACTCTGATCTGCAGCTCCGCAGTGCAAAGCTTATTTGGAAACTCTCAGTTATTACCAAAGGCAACAGAGATTTTCTGCACACTCTAAGCAAAGTGGCCCTTGCACACTACTACCAGAGTGTTGATAAAAAGGCAGCACGGAGACAATGCTGCAATGTGGGACACTGCAGCTCATGCCAGTGATATATATATATTATAGCTAGATAGATACACACACATATATAAATGTAGGATTATACGTCCATTCATCACATACAAATTTTAATGGTGGCAGTGGGATTGTTGTGTCTGTCGGCTTTTCCTGGTTAGGGGTCACCACAGCAGAACTCCGGTCCACTAATGATTGGCAGTAGATTTTTACCGAGTTGCCGGCCCGGACGCACAACCTTCAACGAAGGTATGTCCATTCACGCATGTCTACACACAGAAGATGCTCTAGCTGAGAATCGAACAGGACAATGTCTTACTGTGAGGCGACAACGCTACAGCAGCACCACCACCGCAGTTAGTGAACTGAACTTGTACAATTCGCAAAATAATTTTATCACATGAAAGTAAGGGAGAGTGAGTGAGAGAGAGCAAGTAAGTGAGAATCATCTCTACTACATTTACAAGGTAAATACAAAGAAAAAATAAAATCACTGTAGTGAGAGATAAACAGGAAAAGATTAGCTCTGTAGAATATGAAAAAAATGCAAGTATCACAGCTGAATAAAGAATGCACGATGAAAAGAATCCCACTTGCAGGTATGATCAAGGACAAGATGACAGCTTCCTTGCACATAGCTTAGATTCAGTCCACTGAACTCAAAGCCAGTCTGAAAATGGCTGTGAATGTAAAGCATACATCTCCAGATAACCTCTAATGTAGCCTGAACAGAAAATCTGACCGGGAAACTTGACACCTTGAAGCAACCAATCATATGAAATATCCTAAAGTAAAAACAGAATGACAGTAGAAAAAGAGCAACAGCAGGCACGGGCAGAAGATGAAGAAAGAAAAGCAATACCAGCAGGAGGGGGGAGAAATGGAGAACTGTTGGGCAATCAAAAAATGCAGGTTTATCAGGGTAAAGAAATGTTAAGCAGGATGCTATGAGTGTCCTAGGCTGCAATCAAAAATACATAATCTTTCAATACAAGAAAATGTGTGACCCCACGCTTCACACGTTGAGGGTCTCTCAAATAAGCTTTCTTAGTGGGAGAAGCTTTGGTAAGCAAAACTTAAACATAATTTTCTATTTCATAAAAGACTGTGGTTGATGCAAGTCCTGCAGCAATGTCAGAGAGAATGTCAAAAATGACTTTATTCAGCATATGGATGGAGCAGTGGTGCAGCGGTAGCATTGTTGCCTCATAAGATTCTTGGCTAGGGTGCCTTCTGTGCAGAGTTTGCATCTTCTCCCTGCATTTCTGTGGGTTTCCTCCGGGTTCTCCCGTTTTTCTCCCATGTTACAAAGACATGCGTCTGGAGTGTTTCTCCCCAGCCTTCCAGTGAAAATTGCCTTCATTCCAAGTCGGACTTTCCCGGTAAACAAATGTTAAATAATAAATAAATATGGCTGCTTTCAGTAGAAATGCAGTAAGGTTGCTAGAACCTGAAAAAGTACAGTTTTGTACCTACCATAAATGTAGATGTTCGAGGATCCACATTGCTGCAGTCCTAACCATTGGGTAGTCCGCTGTCCAGTCGGCCATATCCTCAGTCTTTTCTTGCCCCAGATGTCAGAAGACCCTAAAAGACAAGGCCCAATCCAAAACACCAAAAGCCCTGCACCAAACTTATATACAATATATATATACACATGTACAATAATATATAGCAACTCACACCACCACCTCTAAACACAGAGGGAGGCGGAGAGTAAATTGGACTGCAGCAATGTGGATCCTCGAACATCTACATTTATGGTAGGTACAAAACTGTACTATGTTCTTCATTCCACATTGCTGCAGTCGAATCCCAAAGCAGAGGTAAGGGAGGCTGGCAAATCATAAGGAAGCAGGAGCTGTCAACATGCCTTGCAAAATAGCTGTGGCAAAACCAGCCCTAGATTTAGAGTAGAGAGGAAGGTGGTAATGCTTAGACAAAGTATGCACTGAACTCCAAGTAGCTGCCTCCAAAATATCCTTAGTTGCCACCTTAGAAATGCTGTTGAAGTGGCAGTAGCCCTAGTGGAATGAGGCCTAATCCCAGCTGGAATCTCCTTGCCATGATGGGAATAACAAAATGAAATGCAAAACCCAATCCACTTAGAAATAGTTTGCTTAGACACAGGCTTGCCCTGAGAACTCAAAGCAAAGAAACAAACAACTGCTGAGACTGCCTGAAATCCTTAGTCCTGCTTAAATAATAACTGCCTATGTACATCTAAAGTGTGCAAAATCTTTTCCCCTTTATTTTGGGGATCTGCATAGAAAGTAGGCAAATGAATTGTTTGGTTTAAAGCCACACTAGAAACCACCTTAGGCATAAAGGAAGGATTAGTACGTAATGATACCCTATCCTTATGGAAAATCAGAAAGGGCTCTACTGCCATAAGGGCCTGCAACTCAGAAACCCTTCTTGCAGAAGTAATAGCCAACAAAAAGCAGTCTTCCATGACAAATATTTCAAATCAGCAGTACCCTCAAAAGGTTGTAGAGTAAGTTTTCCAACACAAAATTGAGATCCCAAGCAGGAGTAGGAGCTCATTGGGGGTCTTATATTCTTTGCCCCTCTGAGAAACTGCTTGAACAAAGGATGCGAAAACAATGGTGGGTCACAATCATAGTGAGCTGAAATTGCTGCAGCATGAATCTTAATGGAAGAGAAGGACAAACCTTTGTCCAATAACTCAGTAAGATATTGAAGAGCCACACTCAAATTAGGCTCAGAAATCTCCAAATTCCTTGCTGCACTCCAAAATAAAAATCTCTTCCATTTTACACTTTCCTTGTACTAGGTCTTCTAGCTTCCATAATCACATTTAAAACTTGTTGAGGAAGTTGAGACCTGCTGTGTTTCAACACAGAATATGCCAGGCTGTTAGATGAAGAGAGTGAAGCTTGACATTGAGCAGATGACCGTCCTTCTGAGATAACAGATGTGGAATCAAAGGTAAAGGCCATGGAGGCTTCCTTACCAGACTCCTCAGTAATGGGTACCAGTGCTGCCGAGGCCAATCTGGAGCTATTAAAATCATCCTTGGCTTGTCTTGTCTGACCTTTAGAAGCACCTTTGGAAGAAGAGGCAGAGGTGATACACATGAAGATTTTTCCAACTGAAAGAAAGAGCATCCACTTTCCAAGCTGTGTGATGTAACCTCTTTGTGCAAAACTTTGGCAGCTGGTGGTTTAGTGGAGAAGCGAACAGATCTATGTCTGGAGTTCCCCAGGACACTGTCAACCTTTGAAATACATGAAGATCCAGTTTCCACTGGTGGGGATCCATGATTTGTCTGCTTAACACATCTGCTAAGGAGTTCTGTGCTCCGCAGAAACCTTGCCTGAAGAGTTAGTTGCAAGCTGTCTCCCATAAAATCATTGCTTGCCTGCACAATGGGTAAGAATGTGTTCCCCCTTGTTTGTTGATGTACCACATGACAGTTGTGTTGTCTGTTAGAATCAACACCTGCCCTGGAAGAAGTAACTCCTTGAAAGCCATTAATGCAAATTGGACTGCTAACATCTCCTTCATGTTGATATGTAGATGCTGTAGTCTGGCAGGCCACTTGTCTTGTATCCACTTTCCATTTAGATGAGCTCCCCAAGCAATGTCTGAGGCATCTGTCGTTAGAATCTGACTCGCCTCTGGCCGGGTCACAGAGAGTCCCTTGTTTAGGTGACATTCCTGAGCCCACCACAAAAATTCCTTTTGAATGCAAGGTATTATTTGAATGACAGTGTCCAAATCCTGGCAGTGCTGTGTCCATACATTTTGAGATACCATTGTAGCTTCCTCATATGCAGTTTGGCATTGGGAAGCACCAGAATACAAGATGCCATGAACCAAGGCTTGAAGGACTGTCCTTGCAGTCAGCCGGACTGAAGAGATAGCTGATGGAAGTAACTGGAAAGATTCTTTTGTTTGTCCGGGGTTATATAGGCCATCTGGGCTGCTGTATTCAGTCTCACACCCAGAAAGCACATGTCTTGAGAGGGTACTAGACTGGACTTTATTTCGTTCACAGAATACCCTAGGCATCTTAGCACTGCTATGACATATTCCAGATGCTGTAGAAGGTCTTCCTTTTCTTGAGCCAGAATCAGGCAGTCGGGCAAGTAAGGATAGATTTGAATTCCTTTTAGGCTGAAGTAAGCTATCACTGAGCCAGAACCTTTGTGAATACTAGTAGATAAGCCAAAGGGCAATGCAGAGAACTGATAATGAGAATTTCCAGCTCAAAACGCAGATACTTCCTGCAACACAGTCTTATAGGCACATGAAGGTAAGCTTCCTTGAGATCTAAAGTTACCATCCAATGATCTTTGCCCAGCAGAGGTAAAAGCTGTTGTAACGTCAACATCTTGAACTTGGGAATGTCCAGATAAGTGTTGAGGATAGATAGATCCAAAATTGGTCTCAGAATAAAATCCTAGGCCCCTTTCTGGTATAGGGACTGGCTGAATGGCCCCTATTTGGAGTAACAGAGAAATTTGCTTGTAAGCCTCTTCCTTTGTGGAGGAGCATGCCTTTGAGAGGGGGCAATGTGTATAAATTGTACCTGTAACCGTGGTGAAAGTTGTCCACCACCCATCTGTCTTGTGTGATTAAATCCCAATTTTCTTTGAAAAGAGACAGTCTTCCTCCCAAAGGAGCTACCAGGCGAGAATCTACTGGCAGCTGAAAAGGCAGGTCATTGGGTCTGTTGAAAGGACTGACCCCTGCCCTCACCAGAAGTCTGAGCAGGTGAACCCCTGTTCTAGGCCTAAAGAACCTTCTAGACCTACCCCTAGACTGGGAATCAAAAGCAGGATATGTCCATCCCTTAGTAGGCCAATTTCTACTAAACTTTGGTGGCTGCACCTGCAAAAATCTTTAACAGTTTGCATAGACTTAGCTTTGTCCTCCATTTTCTTTAAAACTGCTTCCACAGGCGAACCAAATAACACATCAGACTGTAAAGGAGCATCCAAAATCCTAGTCTTAACATGCTCTGCTAAATTCTGATCCCTCAACCAGGCATGCGAACAGAACTAGTGGCAGCCACCCCTGCACAGCATCAAAACCACATTGCAAAGAATGCTTACCCACTTGTTCAGACACATGAACTAAATCCAGCAACTCTTTACACTCTATACCTTCCGCCAAAGCATCCACCTTAGATTTCAATTGTGAAAGGAGATAATTTTGATATTTTAGCATGTGAAACTGACAATTCCTCATGGCTAGAGTGGAAGAAGTATACACTTTCTTTCCATCCAAAGCCCTTGCCTCTTTATCAGTGGGAACAGGATTTTTAACCACAGAGGCCTTAACACCTTTAGGCCCCTGAGAAACAGTTTCTGGGTCCGCCTAGGACTCAAACAAATACTTATGAGCTCACCCTATAGTACCTATCAGGTTTAACAGGGCAGGAGGCAAAGAGTCAGGGTTCAGGAAGCCTCTGCAAAACATCTTCCACCACATTCAACACAGGAGGTATAGCTAAGGGCCTATGTTGGGGTAAAATAAGAATTCCTAAGCCTTTTCCTGGAATCAGAGTAATCTTGGCCTTCCCATTTAAAGTGTTCCCTCATGGAATGCAGAGTCTCTGAAAATGAGAAATCCTCAGGAGGAGAAGCTGTAGGTGTGGAATCATCCACATCAGAATCAGAATAAGGAGGAAACTCCTGCAAGTCTTCCGCAGAAGACTCGAAGCCTCTGAATACTGTTCCAAACTCTCAAACTCAGGTTCCACCCTAGGCCTCTTATCAGGAGGGGCATAGAGCCTCTAATCATAGTAATTAAATCTTCTGCCATTTTAAGCATATGTTTCTTAGGCACAGAACCTGAAGTGCTAGGAGAAGCCCCACTGAAGCTGAACTTGGCCTACCTCTCAAAGAAGTTTTGGAAACAGTAGGAGAAGCTCTAACTATCTTGGGAAGAGAGGGAAGAACAGTTACCTGAGAAGCCCCTCAGCCTGGCCTACCTCCTGAGAGGGCACATCCTGTAACAGTAAAGTCTCTGCCTGAGACTCCAAAGAAACTCCTGGCAAAACCTCTGGCTCCACTCTAAAGAACCGACGTCCGGGACTGCCGGTTCATCAACCCTAGGCTTTGCTGTTTTGTTCGCTTTTTTTGACGAAGCGGGCGCCGGAGCATCCGGCGGCATTTCGCTTCCCAAACACTAACCTGGCACAGTCTAACCTTCTCTTAATAGTGCAACCAACCTCAGGCCCTAAACAAGGTATACACAGAGTATGGTAATCCCTATGAGGTATCTGCTTCCCACAAGAAATACAGTTATTCACTTTTTCTGACATCCGGTTAAATACTGAGGCAAGAAAAACCAAAATGTTCCAACGGGTACTTAGCCAACTTTGATTCGGTCTGAAACTCCGACGAAATATTTCAGAACGCCAACCTGCACTCGCAAAACTGCTTCTGCATCGGACCATGCGGCAAAAAGACTGAGGATATCGCGCCTTGACCGACGTCAGCCATATACTTTGGTATTCGGGCCGACTGGACAGCGGACTACCCAATGGTTAGGACTGCAGCAATGTGGAATGAAGAACATCTGCCTGACTTCACAAATGTGCAATCATCTGCAGTGTCTTCATCTAAAAAGCATTACCTTATCTGGACCCCCCCCTCCCCCCAATTCCTCCCCTTTCCAACTGCCACTGCTCAGCCCCTTGCAGATTCCACTGCAAAAACCCTGGATACCTCAACTGTTCCTATGAGAGTACCCCAGATGCGACTGCAGTGTTGTGGAGACTCTGCATCTCAAGGTGTCAATCTTATGGTGCTCATTTTAGTAACACCTGGGAACCAAAGGATTCCACTGGGAAAACAAAGGACAGTAATCCCTAGTCCCGTTGCCCCACCCAGCATGCTGACTTCACCTGTTCGGTTGGAGAGGTAGTTAGGAGTGGTTTCAGGATACACCCATTCCAGGCTCTTTAGTTTTACATGCAGCCTGGAAGTCTCTTTCACTGTGAGCTTCAACACAGCTTCCTGCCTAGTCTAGGGGGCTGTCTCACTGGATCTCTGCCAAAACTTTCCATCTAGCATACTCCCATCACCTAGGATACAATACTTATCCTCCCTGGAACCGCATGCAATGAAGGGCAAGTGGAAATAAAGTCTGATATGGAGGATGAGGAATATCCCACTGGCAAGAAGGAAAATCCCCACACTGCCATCTATAAACTTCTTCAGAACCCATTTGCTTGAAATTGGTACCAAAGAGAAAAATGGAGATTCAAACTTTCTGTATTGGGACCACCAGGGTGGGAGGAAGGAACAAAGTCTCTTAAGAAGTCGAACTTACTAGTTGTCCTGTTCTTGGGTTTAGGGGTTCCTAAATTCTTTTTGTAACACCCTTATCATTACGTCAACCTGGATGAAGGGTTATAGAATCCCTAAGAAACTTTGAAAAAGAAGAGCAGAAACATCTTAAGAGATTCCTGGATTTAAACCCTTACATCACACGTTTTGATCACCTCTGCAGTAAAGGAACCAAAAGTGAATCTCTATACAAAACAGAAAAGCATCTAATTTTTCTCATCCTCTTGGGAGGTGCTGAGAATGCTGTCAGGCAAATCTGCTCAGACAGCACCAGAGGCCATAACCCTAAAGAATTATCAACCAAGTCAACACAAAATGTAAACAGACAGCAGTGGCTAGTGCAACAGAACAAACTAAATTTAAAGCAGATTTTTCCTCACAAGAAACTGCAGACCAAACATTCCTCATACTTTCACAATTAGTCAGACCAAACGTTAACATGTGAGACAGACAATTCAAAATTCTGAAAGTCAAACTTGCAGAAGCATACACTACATGTTCCTGTACCCATCATTAATCTTTACAGCCCTTCCAGAAAGACTAGGATAGGGAATTAACAGACTGAGGAAAGTACAACTGCGTACACTTACAATAAATGCAGATGTTCACTGTTGCAGTCATCACATTTGTGTTATCTGCTTGCAGGTAGCCCTCAGTCGGCCTGATTAACAAAGTCTTGGGTCCTGCATCAGTTGCTGTCCATTTTTCCATGACATCAGGTCATCAGGGGTATAAAACATGCAGTCGACGCCATTACATCAGTTTTTCTTGCCCCAGATGTAAGGTGCCCCCCTAATGGGGAGCAATTAAATATAAAAGTACAATAATATACCTCCAACAAAAAAGCAAATACACCAAAAAGGCTTTTAAGCATAGTAAAGGAAAGTAGAGGTATAGCCAAAAGAAGTTAAGGGGCTGGAGGGAGGGTAACCAGGACTGCAACAGTGAATACAACCAAACATCTACATTTATGGTACGTGTACACAGCTGTACTATGCTCAATGTGTTTCACTGTTGCAGTCATTACATTTGGGTAGATTCCCAAAGCTATGGCTGGGAGGAGGAATTTACATAGCATTAGGACCAGCTATAAGACCCTGCAAAACTGCAGTGGCAAAGCCAGCTCTGGATTTAGAGAAAATTGGCAAATGATAATGCTTGGTGCACAGAACTCCAGGTAGCAGCTTCTAGGACGTCCCTGGTAGGGACGCCTCTGAGAAAGGCTTTAGAGGTAGATGCAGCCCTGCTGGAGTGAGGTCTTATCCCCTGGGGGATAGGTTTTCCATGGCGCTTATAGCAGAAATTAATGCAATGGCCTATCCATTTAGAAATGGTTTGCTTTGAAATAGCTTTCCCCTCTGCCCCTGCAGCAAATGCTACCAGCAGTTGTTTAGATTTCCTTTGAGGTTTAGTTCTGTCCAAGTAGAATTTAAGTTGTCTGTGCACATCTAAGGAATGTAGTATCCGTTCCACTTTGCTCTGTGGATTGGGAAAGAAGGTTGGCAAATGAATAGACTGATTAAGAGCCACACTGGATACCACACCTTGGGCATGAAGGATGGATTGGTTCTGAGGGACACCCTGTCCGCATGAAAGATGATGAAAGGCTCCACTGCCATAAGGGCCTGTAATTCAGATACCCTTCTAGCTGAAGTGATTGCTAAAAGGAAAGCTGTTTTCCAAGAAATAAATTTTAAGTCTGCAGTAGCAGCTAGCTCTAAAGGAGGTAAAGTGAGTTTCCCCAGAACAAAGTTAAGGTCCCAGGCTGGGGTTGGAGCTCTCCTGGGTGGTCTCAAATTTTTGGCCCCTCTGAGGAACTGCTTGAGCAGTGGATGAGAGAAGAGGGGAGGATCTGTGCTATAATGAGCTGAAATGGCTGAGGCATGGATTTTAATGGAGGAATAAGACAGGCCCTTGTGAAGCATTTCAGTTAAGTATTGTAAAATCTGAGGTAAATTGGGCGATGCTGTGCTCAACCCTTGAGACTGGTTCCAGGCACAGAATCTTTTCCATTTTTCGGCATAAGATTTTCCAGTACTAGGCCTCCTTGCCTCTAAAATGATGTCCATCACAGGTTTACTGAGGGATGGTAGAGGAGAGATTATGTAATTAGCCAGGCTGCAAGGTTCAGTGTTAGAAGCTGAGGGCACAGAATCTGGTTCTGCTGCTGAGACAACAGGGAAGGAGTCTGAGGCAGGTGCCATGGGGATAACTGACACACTCCGCAGGAGGGGGTACCAGTGTTGGCGTGGCCAATCTGGAGCAATCAAAATTATCCTTGGTTTGTCCTGTTTGATTTTTAGTAGTACTTTGGAAAGCAGAGGCAGAGGGGGAAGGCATAGACTGATAGGTTTTTCCAGCTGAAGGACAGAGCATCTTGGGGAATCCTTGTGCAAAATTTGTCCAACTGGTAGTTCTGGGGAGAGGCAAACCGGTCTATATCTGGGCACCCCCATTTGCTTGTCAACATGTTGAAAATCCTTGGTTCCAGTTTCCACTCGTGTGGGTCCATGAAGTTTCTGCTTGGTCTGTGCCAGTGTATTTAATTTTCCTGGCAGGAACTGAGCTTGTAGGTGCACTTGGTAGCTCAAGGCTGTGTTCCACAATGCTATGGCTAGTCAGCAGAGGGGATAAGAATGTGTACCTCCCTGCTTGTTTATGTACCACATAACAGTGGTGTTGTCCGTCTTTACCATAAGTTGTCCTGGAAGAATGTGGTCCTTGAAGGCTGTCGGAGCATTCTGTACAGCTAACATTTCTTTTTGATTGATATGCAGGTGCATATGACTTGGGTTCCATTTGCCCTGAATGCACTTCCCTGCCACGTGAGCCTCCCATGCATAGTCTGATGCGTCTGTTGTTAGGGTTTGGGTGGCAGGGGGTGGTGTGAAAGGTAGTCCCTGGTTTTGGTGGCAGGCCTCTGCCCACCAAAGGAATTCTAGGCATAGGCAAGGTAAGATGGGAATCATTGCTTCTAGATCCTGAGAATGTTGACACCATAGGCTTTTTAGATACCACTGTAGTTTTCTCATATGCAGTCTTGCATATGGAATTAGTAGAATGCAGGAGGCCATGAACCCTAAGGCTTGCAGTATTTGTCTTGCAGATAGCAGGTATTTTGTGGCCACTTGTTTGAAGTAGGTTGTCAAATGAATTTGTTTCTGTGGCATGAGGTAAGCCATCTGGGAAGTTGTATTCAAGCTTGCTCCCAAGAATATAATTTGTTGACAGAGTACCAGGTGTGATTTCTTTTCGTTTATGGTGTACCCTAGACAGGTAAGAACCCTTTGCACAAAGGCCAGATGATTCAAAGGTATGTCCTGGTTTTCTGCCTGAATTAGACAATCGTCCAGGTATGGGTATATCTGATGATTTTTTTGCCTGCAAAATGCAATATAGGCACTTTGCAAATACCCTGAGTGCAGTAGATAAGCCAAAGGGCAGTGCAGAGAACGGAGTGTGTGTGTAGCCTGCTTTGAAGCGTAGGTATCTTCTGCAAGATTCCCTGATTGGGATGTGCAGGTATGCTTCTTTTAAATCTAGTGTCGCCAACTAGGCATCTTTGCCTAGCATAGGGAGTAACTGGTGAAGAGTCAGCATCTTGAATTTTGGAATTTCCAAAAAGGTGTTTAGAGTAGACAGGTCCAGGATAGGACACCATGAATTGTCTTTTCTGGGTGCTAGGAAGAGTCACAAGTAGAAACCTTGTCCCTTTTCCTCTTCCGGTACCAGTTGAATAGCTCCCATGCTCAAGAGAGAAAGTACTTGTTTTTGGGCCTCTGCCCACTGATTTGGGGGTAGGTCCGGCCACCCGCTTGGTTTTGGCAACGTGTGGAAGTGACATCTGTATCCCTGGGACACTATTTAAAACCCATTTGTCCTGGGTAATGAGAGTTCCCAGTTCTTTGCACAAAGAGCAATCTTTCCCCCCAAAGGGGCAGTCAGTTGATAAGTGCTTGGAAATTTTAAACGGAAGTCATTGAGACAGTTTACCATAGGGGGAGTCTTATTACTCCCAGATTTGGAAGTGGAGGCCCCCCACTGCTTAGTCCTGCGTGTTCCCTGGGACTGAAACCTGGGGCTTTTGCTGTGTCTGGGTTTGGCTTGGGAAGACCTGGAAGGGGCTGGAAAGGACCATTTCTTAGAGGGCCAGTGCCTACTAAATCTAGGAGGCTGAACTTGTAAGAAATCTTTAAAAGTTTGCATAGATTTAGCTTTATCTTCCATCTTTTTAAGAACTTCCTCAGCCTTTTTGCCAAACAGGCGGTCCTGATTTAAGGGAGCATCCAACAATTTAGCTTTAACATGATCAGACCAGGATTGCTCCTTTAGCCAAGCATGCCTTCTGAGCACAGACCCAGTAACAGCAGCCCTGCAAGAGGCCTCTAATGAATCAAAACCACATTGCAAAGTATGTTTTCCAACTTGTTCAGCAGAATGTATTAAATCCCATAATTCTTTATTTTCCACACAGTCAGGAATCAACAACATTTTCTGTTTAAGCAATCCAATAACATGTTGCGGATACTTTAACATATGAAACTGGCAGTTTAAAGCCCTAATGGCCAAGGTTGCAGAAGTGTAAACCTTCTTACCCAATCTATCCAGCACTCTGGTGTCTCTATCAGAAGGGGTAGGATTTTTAGCAGTAGAAGCTTTAATGCCCTTGGGCCCCTGTGAAATAGTCTCTGGATCCACAATAGGATTTTTAAAAAGGAATTTGTGCGACTCCAGGACCCTGTAGTATGTGTCAGGTTTTCTGGGAGCAGGAGGCAAGACATTATTAAATCTTCAGCCATTCTTATCATTTGTTTTTTAGACAGAGGCCTGAGCATGTGGCCTGGGCATCTGTTTTCTAGGCATGGTTCGAGATTTAGGACCAAGTGAAGAAGGAGGCGTCTGTTTAATATGCAAGTCCATAGGCCTGAATACACCCTCAGAAGTCGGTGCCTGCACAGCGGCTCCAGACCCATCCAAGGTAGAGACATCTGCGGGTTCCACAGTTGAAGCATCTCGCGGCATACCGGACTCCGAATGGGTCTCAGTAGAGGCCTGTGAATCAGAAGTAGTGGGTATCAGGGGCTGTGAAAGCGCCTCACTGAGTACCGGCGAGATGGCTTAGGAGTTGCATCGTCAGCAGTTTTGGACCTCAGCGGCCTGTCTCTCTTTATCTTTGCGTTTTTTTCAGAATCCCAGTAGTCGGATGGCTAACTGATGACATTTCCGGATAATTAAACTGAGAACCGAAATATTGAGGCGCGAAAATACACAGACGACGGATAGTGCGATGATTAAATAAAGCACAAAACCGACAACAAGGTACGTCGTGATCATGGCCTAGGCAAGGAATACAGTATGAATGAAAATCTTTATGAGGTATTTGCTTTCCACAAGTAATGCAATTATTCTGAAATCGGTAAGGAGCAAGAAAAAGTTTCCCGAACGGGGTACTTAGCTTTAGATGAAGACTTTGGTTTTGAAACTCGAAAACGGAAATTTCAGGAGTCAGCCGACCGGCACTTGCGAACTGCTTCTGCTTCAGGCACCGCACGGCAAGAAAGACTGATGTAATAGCATCGGCTGCATGTTTTATACCCCTGACGACCTGACGTCATAGAAGAAGGGACAGCAACCGATGCAGGACCCAAGACTTTGTTAATCAGGCCAACTGAGGGCTACCTGCAAGCAGATAACCCAAATCTAATCACTGCAACAGTGAAACACGAACATCATCTTGTACCTATCTGCCTTTTTAGGGGTAGCAGGCTGAATAGCAAGAAAATTACAGTCGCTGAGAGAGAGAGATCCTCCAATGCTGACAGAACTGGAGGAATTGATGAAAGTTTAGGAACTTACATCTGTAATAGCTTAAAATTTTCTGAGGGACCAAGTCGTCTCAGTGCACTCCCACCGAAAACATTCACATTCTACAGTCTCAAAAGGAGGGCAGAACCTCAAAGGAGAATCACAAACTCAGCTCTCCTTAGACTATGAATCAGAAATCTGGAGAGAAAACCCGTATCCATCCCTTCAACTTTCTGTCCAGATTCAGAATCGACTATCTTCAGGAAAATAGGTACACTCTTTCTTTTACCAAAAAGCAATAAAGATCAAAATCCTGAACAAGACCATGAGCCAGACCTAACTACTCTTATCTAAGGAAATTCAAGGAGGAGTAGGTAACTGTTAGTTTTCAGTTTCTTTTTTCTTAGAAAAAATGGGACCAACACTGTTATAAATGTCAGATACAGTTACCCAAGGGATACGTACAACATTCTGACAAAACAGAGAAGCCTTCCTTGCTCCCTCTCCCAGGACAGACAAGGGTAGCTCTCTCTTGCCCAGTGAGGGGACCCCAACCACCTCAGAAGATATGGTTAAACCCCAAGTCCATAGCAGCTGTAGGTATTACTCCAAAGGGTAAAAGATAAGTGGTCCAAGGTACAACAAATGGCCCACAGCAGAATCCCCCACCTGCAGTTGAAGTAAGATGCTATCCTGTTGTGGTGGTAAAGGCTGTTTGCTTAACTTTTCCTTTTTGTAGCTGAAAGGAGGACCAACCATGGGATAAATAATATGTCCTGCGATCAAGCCAAAGATGGTGCCTCGTTCCCAGGGAAGACAAGCAAATGTCAGTAAAAACAAGCCTTTAAAAGTCACTTTTTCAAGGAAGCACAGTAAAAAGCACTTTACTTTACTGCTAGGGGGCTGGCAAAGTGTTTTAAACAATTTCTCCAGAGAACAATAGTTTTAAGTTACTTTAGACAAATTTTAAACAGACAGGAAAAGAAAGCACTCCTGTTTAAAAGTATGATACAGTCTTGAGACAGTCCATTATAAAAGAACTCCCAGCTTTAAAATAAACAATATTTAGAAAATAGAAGCCCCCCCCACCAAGGGAACTTATCTACCCAGCAAAGGAAAAGCACCAAGCCAAATGTCAACCCTCATAAGCCTTAGAAAAGCATACTTTTTAGCAGCAACAAAGCTCTGAAGGGCTTGGTGTCAAAATCTGTCTTTTACTCTGCTCATCTCGAGCTGCTTGACAGTTTCAGCAAGTGTCAGGTGCCCTGAAGATTTGGAAGATGGCCAGTATATTACAACAGCCCTAATATCCAATGTAGCAAACATACATATTTCATCAGCTCTATCCAGCATATAATGCTCTTTGTCATTAGGCAACATGTTTGCTGGTGCCAACATGCTAACAGCATCCAGTAAAATCACCACAGGGACACAGCTACCTGGACTGTGCACAAATACTTTCTTTCATCCTAAAGAATTTGTCCGGCTTTTTTGGTGCCAGTGGCCAAAAATCAAGGTCTAAAGAGATGCCCTCAAAGAAAGACTGAATTAATGGAGAAATGGTCATCAGTTTAGCTTCCTCTATACTCAAGAGGTTTAAATACTCCCTGCGAGAGTCAACAGTTCCTTATCTCCTTCTCATTAAACTAAAGGCTTCCCTGAAAGACAGGTTTCCCTGTGGAGGGAGAGTCTGAAGACAGATTCCTTGTCATCTGTGACACATCAAATGATGGAAACATTTGAGCTGAGTAGGAAAATACTCCTCCTCAGCTTCTAAATTAGCTGCACTGCTCTGGAACCACCACCAGAGGCTAGCTACATGACGTTTCTGGTGAACTGGCATGTGGCTGTGATGCAGCAGTTCATTCTGAAGAGACCTACCAAGCCAGAGACACCTGTAGATCATTTCTAGCCCTCTGAAGAGTGCACACTGGTAACTAGGAATACTCTGGAAGGAGATATAGGAAGTGGTTGACAAATATATACCTCTCTGGAGCTGATGACCTCAGTCCCTCACAAAGGTCTCGTACTCTACCTGTATAAAGAAATGTTAGGTATCCAGATCTCTTCACACCTTCTGAATATCACTGACTCATGAAAAAAGTGGCAATGACCCTTGTGTCTTATGCTTCTTTTATTATGTTCCAGAAAAAAGGAGCTTGAATCACACTCCCTTTTGTTAAAGTATTATTAAATAAAGCAAAATGCTTACATTCAGACACCTGAGTTTCAACAAGGCAAAACATGGAAAGTGAAAGTTCTTTATGTGCCAGCTACATGCACACGATCTTTCTTGGTGAAGTCGTTAGTCTTACAGACATCTTCAGATCATCAAAAAAATCTTACTAAAACAGCAAATGTACAAGGTCTACTGCTACTTCTTTCGGCTTTTCCCGGTTAGGGGGCGCCACAGCGGATCACCCTGTCTGCTCATGACTGGCAGTGGAGTGTACAATGACACTATTTTTGGGCACTTATCTTCACACTGGGTGACACCTGAAGATGCAGAAGACTGCTGCTCATTTGATGTAGCGACAAAAAACATGAAGATCGTGTGGGCATCTCTCCACTTCGTACCACATATCCTACTAACATTACTGGTATGGGAAAGGTTGGCTCAGTACTGAGGACTTCTGAAAGCACTGGATGTCAGGGTGGATTGTGACATTTGGCACTGCAATTCTCATGTTTTAGTTTTGTTCATTAATACATTAACTGGGTAGAACGACTGGTCCTAGGAAACCCTTTCAGTCATGATCTAGGCACAGTGCAAACAAGGAAAAGCTAAAATATCAGATCAAAAATATGAAATTGGCCAACACTGCAAGAGAATTTGTAAATATTTGCAAAAGTAGGACAGAATCAGTGTAATGAATAAACAAAAAAGTGGGTATTAGTACAAAACACAATTTTTAAGACACTGTACAGAGCTCCACAGTAACTCATAACAATCAGCAACAGATCTGTTTGGTCACTATAATGACTGCATCTGCAACTGGAACTCTTTACAAGATAAGAGCATTGTCTTCCTGAATGATGGGATTTTTTTTTGGTGAGAAGTGAAAGCCATTATTTTTTTTCAATGGACATCTAAACCCTATTTAAAAACCACGAGTGTCCTCCAGTGGTGGAAAGTAAAAACTGCACAACCAAGCAATGTTTAAAGTAATTTATAGAAACATACAGTTGTCAAATCAAAAGGTCTCGCATAACAGTATGAACAAAAAAATAAAAAACCTTATAGCGAATAAAATATTAACATTGCTAGATGAATAATACGACTGTTTAAAGTATGCAACCAGGCAAGTCTGGAACCATAAAAGAAAAACAAAAGACTCGTGTAGTGTCTTGCATGAGTAAGTGGTATCAAAGTAAAAACTGAAACTGAGTTTCCAATCACACAAATTTGAAATTTAATAGGCAAAGTAAAAAATGGCAAAGTGCTTTTATCCCTAAAAATCAGTAGGATTTCATCAGAACCATATTCTACACATTTAAATCAGTTTAAAAATAGCTTGTTGAACAAATCATGTGTGGCATAAAACATCCAGTGGTACTCATTAATTCAACGTGCATCAACACTATCTACACAGTGTGGAAAAAATATATAAAAAATATACATGGAAAATACCATCAAGGGGTTGTTTTGTTAAAAGAATGTATATATAAATATTTTTTGTCAATATATTTAAAAACTCATCCTAATCTGGCAGCTCTAGATTTGAGTATAGGGGACAATGAATACATGTTCATTTAAGCCCTGCTTAATGGATGTATTCAATCTGAGCTGCCAGATCAATTCTCTGTGTTCAAGTCCGTTTTCGTTCATTATGTGGGACTACTTCCAATATGCCAAACTTACATTTCCAATTAGTACACACCTGTGAGAGTTTAAATAAGGCATTGTTAGAGTTCTGCTTTAAATGGTTCTGTATCCAGAATGGCCCGACTATTTCTAAAAAAGAAAAACAGAAGCAACTACAAAGTTGTGGAATCATGCAGTGGAACCACTAAAACAACAAACTGCAGATCACCATATTAAAATGAAACAAATTTTGCTTGAAGGCACAGAGAACCTTGTTCACAGGTCTGCCATTTACTCCAGTTCAATCAGAACAAAAACTCTAACAAATGCCTCAAGGGCAACACTTACCTGGAGTAGTTTTCCAGAATTACAGAGCATGCTATATGAGTAGGGTCCTAACAGAAACTACCACAGCATATCCCAGTGTTGTTGGTAATGCTACTATCAGTAAAAAAAAAAAAAAAAAAGTATATATATATATATATATATATATATATAAAATGCCTAACTGCTGGTCATACTACAGAGTAACTGCAATTCTGTCTGGTTTAGTTAATCCTTCAACACAACTAATTATTACTGCATCGCTTGTTTTTATTTTTTGCCCAGATTTTAGCCTACAATTGGTTTAACAAGTCTGTGCACTACCCTAGTAAAAAATACAAATAATAAACCGCCTACTGGACTATGGAGCATTATTAGCTTAAACCCTACTGGGTGGGATTCACCAGCCCCCCCCCCCCCAATCCCTTAAGAGGGCAGGGATGCAAGATTTAGACATTCACCATTTACTTGCTTGCAGAAGGTCATCTTAGTTTGGTCACAGCCCTACTCCCAGAGTATGCATCCTTTTTACTAGCCACTGCTTGTACTGAAGCATAGTCTAGCACCATTCCTACTTCTATACAACAGCTGCAATACCTCTAAGCAAACATATCCAAAATAAGTTTAGTCTGATACGTCTAACATTATGTGAAATGCACCAAGTATAACAATTCTACAGGCTGCGACTGAAAATCCAAGTCTAATAAAGTCCCAGTACCTGCTGAAAGAAGGTGTTTTAGACTACAGTAAGACGTATTTCTTGCTTCTTTCTCAAAGAAAACAAGCAGTTAGACACTGTTTTTATGTCTAAGATGGACTGGTTTAAACTAATGTGTTGTAGTGTTTTGCTAGGGTCCAGTTTAAATGGTACTTTTTCATCATTTAATTTAATTTCAGAATATGGCGTTTTCTGGTTGTCATCACAAATCATCTCCCACTTTGTCAAGCCATAACATTTTGTAAATCTACTTATAATTTGCTATGAGTACAAATCTTTGAATCTACAAACAGTTTATCTATTGGTATGCCTTTACGTTTACAATATCCTGTACATCATTGGAAAGGTTTCTATCACGTTCAGTATCTTTATATGACTTTTACTTCACCTTTTCCTCAATCTTGACTCACACTATAAATCTGTCTGCCCAGTTTACTTCAATTTTCAAAGTTATAGTCTGACCTTCCTTGCATTTCTTATTTTTAATAGCTCATTTTAATTAATAATCATTTTTGCTCTTATGGAAATATATCCTCCTGTGTGCTTAGAATCAGATGTCAAGCATTTTCTGCATTCAAAAAAATTCCATTTCAAATCCTGCCGCATTTCTTCTGCAGTCTTTCAAGCGAATGCATCGCTTGAAGTAGTTTTAGGCAGTAAAAATTCTGCTTTGTTCTGTATATCTGGTACCAGTCTTCTGTGCACTGCTTCAGGTTTCAGTTTGGCAGAATTACCTAGCAGTAACATGATCACAGCACATTAAAGGTGGTAAAACCTCTCATGAAGTACTGATCATCTCCTTAGGAATACATATATCCAGTATTTTCACTTTACTGGCAGGTTTGTTTACAATTTGCAACAATTGTAAATGTTCTCATTCACATTGCTGGAATCAATATTCCAGTCTGTCTCTGGTAAATCGAGTCCTCCGCTGCTATTATGGTCCTCCTATGTTTCATGCAAGAAATGCATGAATCCCTGAGGCCACTGGCGCTATACTTTGATGGTCTATACATTCCAACAAATATAATCTGCTGCAGGGCTGTCATTATACATAATTATTATGGTACTGATGTTCACACATCTCAGTCTTTAATCCCCATCACCAAACATCAGATTTTTTTGTTAGAACGTTTTTTTTTTTTTTTTTAAACTGTAACAAAAGACAAAAATGGTTTCCAATTACTCGTCTTTAAAAACAACCGCGTCAACATGGACATAGCAAACTTTTCCATTAAAAAACTGTACGGACAAGATAAACTGAATTTTGTTATCTGTGAACAGTTACATTTCTGACACTGCAAAAACACCGTGGATTCCATCCATTTTAAATAAATGAGTGCCCAAAATTAGGCTTGGGTGTTATATAGATTTTTTTTTTTTTGCATATAGTTGTTTACCCCCCAAAAAATATTTTCATGCACGCCGACCAGAATCTTTTCAATATGGGCTTTTTAAATAAATAAAACTGTACAAACTATGCTATTTAAGACTGCAAGTTCCCTACGGACAGTCTGCGATTCCTTAAAAGACAAGATCAAAAGATCTGACCTGAATAAAAATAGCGCCATACTTCCTTCCATTTAGACATCCCAAGACATTATTTGCATCTTGTATTTTTGTTCTTAGCAAGCATAACACTAGTCAATGTTCATTATCCTTTCTGCAACTGGGAGTATCAGCTCCTTTTCCCTTAGTTTTAGGTTTAGGAAAAAAAATGGGAGCTGGACAGTTTGGCTCTAAGTATAGTTGGATACCACTTTAGGCATAAAAGAAGGATAAGTTCTCAAAGAAACCCTGTCTCTGTGGAAAATGAGATGAGGTTGATGAAGAATTTGCGACTCAAGAAATTTTTCTTGCAGATGTCAAAGTAATCAGTAAAACAATTTTTCATGGTGTTCATAGTAACAACTTGAAGAGGGGTCCAGGGGACCAAAGATGACTCAGAGTTGAGTGTTTTGATCAGGGCAAACCTTTTATATTTATGCATTTGTGTTTGTTCTTCATTTTCTACACACCTTGCACTTTTCCCTCCCCTGAAAAATGCTCCCCAAGCAAAGCCCAAGATCTCTATGGTGACCAACTACTCTGGAGCAGGAGAAGAGAAAGGGAGAGCTGGGTTTAAGGAAATTAGCTGTCTCTACCAAGTGATTCCTCTTCTGACAAACCAGAGCAATGAATCTGAAAAGAAAGTACATAGGTGCTGGTACCAAACATACCTCAGATACTACTGACTCTCTCATGTGGAGTCTTGCCAGGGGTATAATTTTCCTTTTTTTTATTTGACATTTGTTTACTGGGAAGTCCAACTGGGACAAAAAGTGCCCATTTTCAGTGAAGGCCAGGGGAGAAAAGATCCACAATCAAAAATCAATTACATATACTCTTAAATCAAAAAGCATATGTAAACACTACAAAACACAGCAATGAAATATGCTGTAATGAGGAAAAGCAACAAAAACATGAACTTGGCAACGTAGCTTCAACAAAAAGGCTTGTTTAATCAGAAAAAGCTTTCGGGTACAAAAACCCTTCTTCAGTGTATGTAAAACAGCAGTGACCCTTGCTCTTTATATATTAAAACACACAACACAGAACATATGTTTCATATTAGAGTGCAATGAAATACAACATGGATGGGAGAAAATTTGTGATAAAAAATCATTAGTCATTATTTGTTAACGAAGTGAAGACAGACAAAAACAGACTAAGAATAGTGTAGGGCAAGGTGTCTTCAGATAGCTTAGGTGAGTAGGGAGGAAAGAGAGAAAGTGGATATGGTAAGGTAGTGGGGAAAACCTAAGAAAGGAGTGGAGTAAGCAGGTTGGAGAGAGTTGTGAGGTGTAACTTAGGTTGAAAGGGGGTGAATGAAGTATAGTGAGCAAGTTCAGCCAGGACAGGTGCAGGAAAGTACAGTTGTGTACACTTACCATAAATGTAGATGTTCAAGTGTATTCACTGTTGCAGTCATCACATTTGGATTATCTGCCTGCAGGTAACCCTCAACCGGCCTGAATACTAGAGAGTCTTCGAATTTCTGCGTTGGATGCTGTCGCTTCTTCCATGACGTCAGGTTGTCAGGGGTATAAAACACGCAGCCGACGTCATTACATCAGTTTGTCATGCCCCAGATGTCAGGTGCCCCCCACAATGGGAAGCAATTATATGGTATGGAACACCCCTAGCAAAAAGAAAATATACATGATACAACATATACCAAACAAAAAGGAAAGGTAGAGCCAAGAGAAGTCTGGGGGGTTGGAGGGAGGGTAACCAGGACTGCAACAGTGAATACACTCGAACATCTACATTTATGGTAAGTGTACACAACTGTACTATGTTCTTCCTGTTTTACTGTTGCAGTCATCACATTTGGGTTGATTCCCAAAGCTAAGAAAGAGTAAGAGGCAGTTAAAGAGCATTGGGGCTAGCAATCAGGCCCTGTAAGACTGCTGTGGCAAATCAAGCTCTGGATTTAGAAAAGATAGGCAGGTGGTAATGCTTGGTGAAAGTATTAAAGAGCTACAAGTGGCAGCTTCCAGGATACCCCTGGTAGGGACTCCTCTGAGAAATGCTGTAGACATAAGATGCAGCCCTGGTGGAATGTGATCTTATCCCCTGTGGGGTAGACTTTCCATGGTGCTTGTAGCAGAAATGGATGCAATGGGCTATTCACTTTGAAATGGCCTTCCCCTCTGCCCTGCAGCAAAACTAACTAGCAGCTGGTCAGACTTTCTGAGAGGCTTAGTTCTGTCCAAGTAGAATCTAAGCTGTCTGTGCACATCCACAGAATGCAGTATCCTTTCCCCCTTATTTTGAGGATTAGGAAAAAAAGTAGGC
The DNA here is from genome assembly GCF_019279795.1 of Protopterus annectens. Taxonomy (NCBI): domain Eukaryota; kingdom Metazoa; phylum Chordata; order Ceratodontiformes; family Protopteridae; genus Protopterus; species Protopterus annectens. The sequence continues at coordinate 6,621,395 of NC_056748.1, read as the reverse complement.
AAATGAATGGACTGGTTTAGAGCCACACTAGACACCACCTTGGGCATAAAGGATTAGTCCTGAGGGAAACCCTGCCTGCATGGAAGATAATGAAGGGTTCCACTGCCATGAGGGTCTGCAGTTGAGACATTCTTCTTGCTGAAGTGATGGCTAGAAGTAAGGCCGTTTTCCAGGAAAGGAATTTCAGTTCTGCTGTAGCAGATGGTTCGAAGAGTGGAAGAGTGAGTTTTTCCAATACATAGTTAAGGCCCCAGGCTGGAGTGGGAGCTCTCTTGGGGGGCCTTAAAGTTTTGCCCCTCCAAGGAATTGTGTTAGCAGTGGATGAGAGAAGTGGGGTGGCTCAGTATTATAATGAGCTAAAATGGCAGAGGCATGAATTTTAATTGAGGAGAAAGATAGGCCCTTGTGCAGCATTTCTGTTAAATAATCTAGAATATGGGGTAAGCTGGGCACTGTTGTGCCCCTCCCTTGAGCCTGGCTCCAGGAACAGTATCTTTTCCATTTTTCTGAATAGGATTTTCTAGTACTAGGCTTCCTTGCCTCAAGAATGACATCCAGCACCTGCTAGCCGAGGGCTGCTAGGGGTGAGCTCAGGGAATTAGCCAGGTTGCAAGGTTCAGGGTTTGAAGCCGAGGGTGCAGAATCCAGCCCGCCTGCTAGGACAGCAGGGAGGGGGTCTGTGGCAGGTGCCATGGTTGTAGCCCTGTCAGACTGCGCAAAAGGGGATACCAGTGCTGGCGTGGACAGTCTGGGGAAATCAGTATAGTCCTCGGCTTGTCCTGTTTGATCTTTAGCAGAATCTTCGAGAGGAGAGGCAGAGGGGGAAGGGCATAAATTGAGAAGCTTTCCAAGGAAAAGGACGGGGCATCCACTTTCCAAGCTTGACTGTGGGGAGGTCTGGGTGCATAATGTGTTCAATTGGTAGTTCTGAGGGGAGGCAAACAGGTCTACCTCTGGTGTCTCCCATTTGTTCCTCAAGAGCTTGAATATTTTGGGTCCCAGTTTCCATTCGTGTGGGTCTATGAGATTTCTGCTTAAGTCGTCTGCCAGTGAATTTAGTTTGCCTGGCAGGAATTGAGCTTGCAGGTTCACTTGGTAGTTCAAGGTTGTGCCCCACAGAGCCATGGTTAGTCTGCAGAGTGGGTAGGAATGGTTCCCCCCTGCTTGTTTATGTACCACATAACTGTGGTGTTGTCTCTCTTTACCAGTAGTTGTTCTGGAAGAATAAGGTCTTTGAAGGCTGTCAAGATAATTCTGTATAGCTAACATTTCTTTTTGATTGATATGCAGGTGCATCTGTTTTGGGGTCCATTTGCCCTGAATGCACTGCCCTGCCATGTGAGCCCCCCATGCATAGTCTGATGCGACAGTTGTTAGGGTTTGGGCGGAGAGAAAGGGAGTCCCCTTGTTGTGGTAGTAGGCCTCTGCCCACCAAAGAAACTCTGTCTTTAGACAAGGAATGATAGGAATCATTGTTTTAGGTCGTGAGAATGTTGACACCATAGACTTTTCAGATACCATTGAAGTTTCTTCATATGCAGTCTTGCATATGGAATCAACAGAATGCAAGAGGCCAATAACCCCAGGGCTTGCAGGATCTTCCTTGCAGAGAGCTGGGTTTTTGTGGCCAGTAGGTTGAAGCAGGTTGTCAAATAAACTTGTTTCTCCGGAGTGAGGAATGCCATCTGGGAACTTGTGTTCAAGCTTGCTCCCAGGAACACAATCTGCTGGCAGGGTACTAGGTGTGATTTCTTCCCGTTGATGGTGTACCCCAGTGAGGTTAGAAGTCGCTTTACAAATGCCAGGTGTTGTAATAGCAAGTCCTGACTTTCTACCTGAATCAGGCAATCGTCCAAGTATGGGTAAATCTGAATATTTCTCCACCTGTGAAATGCAATGGCTGGAGCTAGGCACTTTGTGAATACCCTGGGCGCAGTAGACAGGCCAAATGGAAGTGCAGAGAAAGTACAGTTTTGTACCTACCATAAATGTAGATGTTCGAGTGTTCACACTGCTGCAGTCATCACACTTGGGTTATCCTGCCATCAGGCGGTCCCCGCAGTCGGCCAGAGTTCCAAAGTCTTGGTCCGGCGTCGGTTGCTGTCGCTTCTTCCCTGACGTCAGTGCGCCAGGGGTATATAATATGCATCCGATGCCATTATCTTCAGTTTTTCTTGCCCCAGATGTCCGGTGCCCCCAAGTGGGTAGGCAATACATATTGCTAATCAAAAATATACATATAAAATAAAAACAATACCTTCAGTTACCAGCAAATACACTGCAAAGGTTGTATAGGATAGAAGGGTATAGATAAGTCCAGCTAGTTCAGAGGGGATGGAGGGAGGGTAACCTGGACTGCAGCAGTGTGAACATTCGAACATCTACATATATGGTAGGTACAAAACTGTACTATGTTCATCGTGTTACACTGCTGCAGTCATCACACTTGGGTTGAATCCCAAAGCTAAGTTTGGGTGGCTGGTCTATAAAGAGTTAGGATTGGCTAAGAGGCCCTGCAGAACTGCAGTGGCAAATCCTGCTCTGGATTTAGAGTAAAGAGGCAGGTGGTAATGCTTGGTGAAAGTGTGCACTGAACTCCAAGTTGCAGCCTCCAAAATTTCCTTGGTAGGTACTCCTCTGAGAAAGGCTGTTGAAGTGGCTGTTGCCCTGGTGGAATGAGGCCTAATGTTATTAGGGACTGATTTTCCATGCTGAGTGTAGCAGTACCAAATACAGTGTCCTATCCATTTGGATATAGTCTGCTTTGAGATAGCCTTGCCTTGTGATCCTGCAGCATATGCTACAAACACAGTTGATCAGTTTTCCTGAAAGCTTTTGTTTTGTCCAAGTAGAAGCGTAGCTGCCTGTGTATGTCCAAAGAATGCAGAAGTTTCTCCCCTTTATTTTGGGGGTTTGGATAAAAAGTAGGCAAATGGATGGTTTGGTTAAGAGCCACACTAGATACCACCTTTGGCATGAAGGTAGGGTTTGTCCTTAAAAATACCCTGTCCTGATGAAAAATTATAAAAGATTCCACTGCCATTAATGCCTGTAGCTCTGAGACTCTTCGTGCTGAAGTTACTGCCAGGAGCAGAGCTGTTTTCCATGATAAAAATTTTAGATTGGCTGTATTGGCTGGCTCAAAAGGTGGTAGGGTCAGTTTTTCCAAAACGAAATTGAGGTCCCAAGTTGGTGTCGGTGCTCTCCGGGGCGGTCTTATGTTTTTAGCCCCTCTGAGGTACTGCTTTAGCAAGGGATGAGAGAATAAAGGAGGATCCATGTTGTAATGTGCAGAAATGGCAGAGGCGTGGATCTTAATTGATGAAAAGGATAGGGCTCTGTCCAGCATCTCAGTTAAGCATTGTAAAATCTGAGGAATGTTTGGAACAAGAGGGTCAGGGCTGTGAGCCTGGTTCCAGGAGCAGAATCTCTTCCATTTTTCTGAGTAAGCTTTTCTGGTGTTAGGCCTCCTGGCCTCCAAAATGACATCCATAACAGCTTTAGAGAGAGGTGTTGCCAGCTTGACTAAAGTATCTGCCATGCAGCCAGGTTTAAGGTTTTGAGCTGACCGTGCAGGATCTGATTGTTTTGTTGAGTCAGAAGGTGTGGAATTTGGGGCAAAATCCATGGTGGGCCCTGAGCCAAGTTCCTTAAGATAGGGTACCAGTGCTGGCGTGGCCAGTCTGGAGCAATCAGGATCATCTGTGATTTGTCTTGTCTGGCTTTTAGGAGTACCTTTGAAAGGAGAGGCAGTGGTGGGAAGGCATAGACTTTTAAGTTTTTCCAGCTGAACAGAAGAGCATCCACTTTCCATGCTTGTTTGTGATAAGTCCTTGTGCAGAATTTTTGTAGTTGGCAATTCAGAGGGGAGGCAAAGAGATGTATGTGTGGGCATCCCCATTTTTGTGTTATCATGCTGAAGATTTGTGGATTCAATTTCCATTCGTGAGGGTCCATATTTCTGCTTAGGTCGTCTGCCAGAGTATTTTTCTTTCCTGGCAGGAATTGTGCTTGCAGGTGGACTTGGTACGTTAGAGCTGTGTTCCACAAGGTCATGGCTTGCCTGCATAGGGGATAAGAATGAGTGCCCCCTTGTTTGTTTATGTACCGCATTACTGTGGTGTTGTCTGTCTTTAGTAATAGTTGTCCTGGATGTAGAAGGTCCTTGAATGCTGTTAGGGCATTTTGAACAGCGAACATCTCTTTTTGATTGATGTGAAGATGCATCTGGTCTGTGGTCCACTTGCCCTGAATGCATTTTCCTTCCATGTGTGCTCCCCAGGCATAATCCAAAGCATCTGTTGTTAGAGTTTGCCTGGCTGTGGGTTGGGTAAAAGGCTGACCCTTGTTTAGGTGACATGCTTGTGCCCACAATCAAAACTCCTGTTGTAGGCAGGGAATCATTGGAATTGCTACTTCTAGACTGTGAGAATACGGAGTCCAAACACTTTTTAGGTACCATTGTAATTTCCTCATATGCAGTCTGGCATATGGTATTAGTATACAGGATGCCATGAATCCCAGGGCCTGCAGAATTTTTCTTGCAGGTAGATGGAACATTTTTGCCAGTAGTTGAAAATATTGAGTTAGTTGCACTTGTTTGTCTGGCGTGAGGTAAGCCATCTGGGCCGTTGTATTTAAGCTGGCACACAGGAATGTTATCTGTTGTGAGGGCACTAGTTTTGACTTCTTTTCATTTACTAAGTATCCTAGAGAAATTAGCAACTTTTTCACAAATGCCAGATGCTGTAGAAGAATGTTCTTGGTCTCTGCTTGAATGAGGCAATCGTCCAGGTATGGATATATTTGAATTCCTTTTTGTCTGCAAAATGCAATTACTGGTGCCAGGCACTTTGTGAAGACCCTGAGCGCAGTAGATAAGCCAAAGGGCAGTGCAGAGAATTGGAAGTGCATTGTACCAGCTTTGAATCTGAGGTATCTTCTGCAATTTTGTCCGATAGGGACATGCAGGTATGCCTCTTTGAGGTCCAGAGTAAGAAGCCAAGCCTTCTTGCCCAGCATGGGTAGAAGCTGCTGTAATGTCAACATTCTGAATTTTGGAATATCCAGGTAAGTATTCAGAATTGAAAGGTCCAGTATAGGCCTCCAGGCTTTGTCCTTTCTGGGGACCAGGAAGAGTCTTGAGTAAAATCCTTGTCCTTGTTCCTGTTGTGGTACTTTTTGTATAGCTCTCATGTCCTTGAGGGCTGAAATTTGTTTTTGTGCCTCTGCCCATTGATTTTGTGGCAGGTCTGGCATTCCTTTTAGCTTTGGTAAAGTATGGAAGTGGAATCTGTAACCTTGAGACACAATATTCAGGACCCATTTGTCTTGGGTGATTGTTTGCCAGTTTTGAAAAAAAAGTGCTAGTTTTCCCCCTAAGGGGGCTTCCAAAAGGGACGTGCTTGGCGTACGCAAAGAAAAGTCATTGTGACTGTTTCCTGTAAGGGTGAGACTTGTCCTCACCTCCTTTTGGGTTGAGGTGCCCCACTGTCGTTGTCTGAGCCTTGGGGTTGAGATCTGCCTCGTGGGCATCTATCTGCCTCTCTGTGGCCTGTCTGACACTGGAAAGGACCAATTTTTTGTTGGCCAATTTCTGCTAAACTGAGGTGGCTGTACCTGTAAGAAATCCTTGACTGTTTGCATAGATTTAGCTTTACCCTCCATTTTCTTTAACACCTCTTCTGCCTTAACACCAAACAAGGTATCATGTTGTAAAGGCACATCCAATAACTTTGCCTTAACATGATCAGGTAAACTCTGTTCTTTTAACCAAGCATGTCTTCGAATAACTGAACCTGTAATTGCGGCTCTACAAGAGGCCTCTAAAGAATCAAAACCACATTGCAGAGTATGTTTTCCCACCTGTTCAACTGCATGCAATAAATCCTGCATTTCTTTACAATCAGGAGCTTCTGAGCTAGCAAGCATTTTTTGTTTTAACTGAGCCATTAAATATTGTTGGTACTTAAGCATGTGAAACTGGCAATTTAAAGCTCTTACTGCTAAAGTTGCAGACGTGTATACTTTCTTCCCCCATCTATCCAAAGCTCTGGAATCTCTGTCAGAGGGTACTGGAATTTTTGCAATGGAAGCCTTAACCCCTTTTGGACCCTGTGAAATAGTTTCTGGATCAGCAGAAGTGTTTTTGTAAAGAAACTTGTGAGAGTCAGGGACTCTATAATACCTATCTGGCTTGGCTGGAGCAGGGGGGCAGAGAGTCAGGAGATCAGCTGGATTCAGAAAACACATCATCCACAATGTCAAGCATAGGCGGAATAGCCAGGGGCCTGTGCTGAGGCAATAAGAGGAAATCCCTGAGCCTTTTCTTGGATTCTGAGTAATCCTGACTTTCCCAATGGAAATGTTCCCTCATGGTATGTAAAGTTTCCCCAAAAGAATAATCCTCAAGAGGAGAGGCTGAAGGGATAGATTCCTCAGCATCAGAGTCCTCATAGGGGGTAAAGAGTATCCCTGGTCTGAAAAGGAATCAGAGGAAATGGAAACCTGATCAGAGGAGTCATAGTCTGTATCCTGCCTAGGCCTTTTCTCAGGAGGGGGATGGGAACCCCTGATTAGAGTAATGAGGTCTTTGGCCATTTTAAGCATCTGTTTCTTAGGCATGGAGGACTGTCCAGGAGATTGCTGTACTTGTTTCTTTGTCTTTAATGGTACCTTTGTCTTGGCTGTTTTAATGGTAAGTTGTAAAGTTCTGAAAACACCCTGAGAAGCCGGTGCCTGCTCAGCAGCTCCGGACCCATCTGAGGGATTAGTTTCCATAGGCCCAATACCTTGAGTTTCCAGAGGCCTAGATGTCTCCATGTGGGAGTCGGAAGCGGCCTGTGGCTCTGAGGTAGCGGGTGTCAGGGGCTGCGAAAGCGCCTAGCTGAGAACCGGCGACTGGCCTAGAAGAGGTTTCGTCGGGTTTGGAGCGTGGATGCCTGTCTTTATCCTTGTCTTTGCATTTTTTTCGGTATTGAGGTTGTCGGCTGATCCGACGGCATGGTATAATTGAACCTTCGGCCAAAGTAGTGTAAAGCAAAATCAAAACGTCTTTTTATAGTGCATTTGTTGAATCTAGCACAAAACCGACAACTAGTGACATCGTGATCAGGGCCTAGGCATGGAATACAGTAAGAGTGAAGTCCTTATGAGGTATTTGCGTCCCACAAGAAATACAATTATTAACTTTTTCTGACATCGGTCTGAGGCAAGAAAAAGGTTTCCCCAACGGGGTACTTAGCGTTACTGAAGACTTCGGATCTGAAATTCGACTTTGAAAATCTCAGGAGTCGGCCGACCGGCACTTGCGAACTGCTTCTGCTTCGGGCACCGCGTGGCAAGAAAGACTGAAGAAAATGGCATCGGATGCATATTATATACCCCTGGCGCACTGACGTCAGGGAAGAAGCGACAGCAACCGACGCCGGACCAAGACTTTGGAACTCTGGCCGACTGCGGGACCGCCTGACGGCAGGATAACCCAAGTGTGATGACTGCAGCAGTGTAACACGAACATCTGATAATGCATGGAGCCCACCCTGAAACGTAGGTATTGTCTGCAGGATGCCCTTATTGGGATGTGCAGGTAAGCTTCCTTTAAGTCTAGGTTTGCCAGCCAGGCATCCTTGGCAAGTATAGGAAGAAGCTGTTGAAGAGTTAGCATTCTGAATTCTGGAACCACCAGAAAGGTGTTGAGAATAGACAGGTCCAGGATAGGATGCCAGGAGGTTTCTTTTCTGGGAACCATGAACAGTCTTGAATAAAAACCTTGCCCCTTTTGTTCTGTTGGGACAAGTTGAATAGCCCTGATACTAAGAAGAGAGAGCACTTGTTTTTGGGCCTCCACCCATTGATTTGGGGGGGAGGTCTGGCCATCCACTTGGGGTTGGTAATGAGTGGAAGTGGAATCTGTATCCTAGGGAAACTGTTTAAAACCCATTTGTCCTGGGTAGAGAATCTCCAGTTTTTTGCATGCAGGGCAAGCTTTCCTCCTAAGGGAGCACGTAGTTGATTAGGGCTTGGAAGAGTTATGGATAAGTCACTGTGCCATTTTTCCAAAAGGGGTGGCTTACTATTCCCTACTTTGGAAGTGGGAGCCCCCTACTGCTTAGATCTGTGTATAGCCTGAGACTGAAGTCTTGGTGGTCTGCTACTCCTGGGTTTGGACAGAGAAGACCTGGAAGGGACTGGAAAAGACCAGATCTTTGAAGGCCAATGCCTACTGAATCTAGGAGGCTGTATTTGTGAGAAATCTTTAACAGTTTGCATAAATTTAGCTTTTTCCTCCATCCTTTTGAGGACGACTTCTGCTTTGTTGCCAAAAAGGCGGTCTTGGTTTAAGGGTGCATTCAGTAATTTAGCTTTAACATGATCTGGCAAGTTTTGTTTCTTATGCCAAGCATGCCTTCTAAGTACAGACCCAGTGACAGCAGCCCTGCAAGATGCTCCCAAAGCATCAAAACCACTTTGCAAAGTATGTTTACCAACTTGTTCAGCAGAATGCATTAACTCTTGCAACTCTTGTGTTCAGCAGAGTCCGGAATCAACACAATTTTCTGTTTTAATAGTCCCATAATATGCTGCTGATACTTTAACATATGAAACTGGCAATTTAAAGCCCTAATGGCCAAAGTAGCAGAAGTGTATATCTTCCTCTGCCCCATCTTTCCAAATCTCTAGAGTCCCTATCAGAAGGGGTAGGGATTTTTGGCAGTAGCAGTCTTAATGCCTTTTGGTCCTTGGGAAATAGTCTCTGGATCCGCAGTGGGATTTTGAAAAGGAATTTGTGAGAGTTAGTTACTCTGTAGTATCTGTCAGGTTTCCTGGGAGCTGGAGGCAAAGTGTCTGGGGTAAAGCTGTATTCCAAGAAAACATCATCTACAATCTCCAGAACAGGAGGGATAGCTAGAGGCCTGTGTTGAGGCAGGAGTAAAAATTCCCTAAGTCTCTTTTTGGACTCAGAATAGTCCTGGCTTTCCCAGCAGAAATGCTCCCTAAGGGTATGCAAGGTTTCACCAAAAGACAAATCTTCTGGAGGGGAAGCAAAGGGAATGGAATCCTCTGCATCAGAATCCTCATAAGTGCATAAGGGTAAATCCTGGTAGTCAGAAGGAACAGAGATATCAGATTCCTAATCAGAACAGTCAGAAGGAAAATCAGTTATAGGTCTCTCAGAGGGGGAATGCTGGCTTCCCCAAATTAAGGTAATAAGGTCTTCAGCCATTCTAATCATTTGTTTTTGAGGCATATGGGCCTGAGTATGCGGTTTGGTCGTCAGTTTTCTAGGTGTAGTGCGAGTTTAGGCCTGAGGAATTCGGTATTTCGACCTTGAAACGAAGCCATTGGTTTAATATGAAAGTTGGTAGGCCTGAATACACCCTCAGAAGCCGGTGACTGCACAGTGGCTCCAGACCCATCCAAGGTAGAGACATCCACAGGTTGCATAGTTGAAGCATCTCGCGGCATATCGGACTGCGAACGGGTCTCAGTAGAGCCATGCGAATCTATAGTAGCTGGTATCAGGGGCTGCAAAAATGCCTCACTGAATACCGGGGGACTGGCGACGACTAGCTTAACGGAAGCATCGGTGGCAGTTTTGGACCTATGCAGTCTGTCTCTGTCTTTACCCTTATGTTTTTTTGGAAGATCGGTAGTCGGATGGCTTAACAAAGCCATTTTGGAGTAGGAAGATCGAAAACTAAAGTATTTAGCTACAAAAATAGCCAGATGACGAATAGTTCAGGCGTTGAACAAGGCACAAAACCGACAAAGGGACGTCGTGGTCTGGGCCTAGACAGGTGATGCAGTAAGAATGAAAATCTCTAGGAGGTATTTGCTTTCCACAGGCAAGACAATTGTTAATTTTTTTCTGACATCAGAACAAGAAAAAAAGGATCCCCAACTGGGTACGTATCTTTTTGAAGACTTCAGGTCAGACTCGAAAACGAAAATTTCAGGAGTTGGCCGACCGGCACTTGTGAACCATTTCTGCTTTGAGCACCGCACGGCAAGAAAGACTGATGTAATGGCATCGGCTGCATGTCTTATACCCCTGACAACCTGACATCATGGAAGAAGTGACAGCATCCGACGCAGAAATCCGAAGACTCTGGTATTCAGGCTGGCTGAGGGCTACCTGCAGGCAAATAACCTAAATGTAATGACAGCAACAGTGAAACAAGAAGAACATCAGGTCCATGACTTTGTAAAGTATTCTTTTAGGGAGCATTTAAAGGTGGGTAGGTTAGAAAAGGTTTTGGTGGACAGAAGTAGGGAGCTCCACGTTTTTGCTACCGGGTATGAGTATAGACTTTGTCCAGGGGATTGATTTGGTTTACTTGTGGCGAGACATTGTTTGCCTTCTGATACGAGAGTTCTTATAAGGAAATATATGACAATTAAAGGGTTAAGACACAGAAGGGCCAGTGGTTTGTGTACAACTGTATGTACTGTTATAAGCTGAATGTAGGAGAGGTGCAGGGGGAGTTCCAGCCAGCTACAGAGCATACAGTGATGGGTAAAGGAGACTGAATTAGTAGCAAGCTTGGCAATTGTGTTGTAGCAGCTTTCAGGTTCTTTTTTTTTTTTTTTTTGGATGACTGTAAATTGGTTAGGTTTGGTGCTCCATCAAGTAGGGAGGACAGAAGGTAAGATTTGGCTAGAGTAATTTTAGTGGGTGTGCTCAGAAAATGTTTCTGTATAGCATGTCTAGTTTTTTTGTTGGGTTTTCTTGATATTGCTTTAGTTGTGGAGGTCATTTTTAAGATTACTATCCATTATAACTACAAATAGATTGATATGATGAACTAATTCAATTTCAGTGCCATTTGTCAAAACGATTTTAAAAAGCAGCATGGTTAGGGGTCTGAGTTTTTGGGACAAAGAGGATGACTTTTGGGGGGGGGGGGGGTGAGTAAGAGTTTGGCTTTTTTAAGCCAGGTTTCGCTGGTGATGATGGCTTGTTGAATAATTTCCTGAAGGTGAGATAAGGTGTTTGACGAGCAGATGATGGCAGACTCATCTGCATACTGAATCGGGTTGCCTTCATAAGAAAATGAAAGTAGGTTATTGATAAAATATTGAACAGTAGAAGGCCAAGGATGGATCCTCGTGGGAAGGTATGCAGAGATGGACCCTTGCCATTTTACATATTGCTGCCTGTTGGCAATGTAGCGGGAGAATCACTGAACAGATTGAGATGATAGACCCAGGATGGAAAGCTGAGTTTAGTGTGAGAGACCATGTCAAAGGCTTTTCATACAGAAACAAATTAGAGTTGCAAATTTTGACGGTAAATGATAGTGATGCAGTGGAAGTGCTGTGGTCTGGCCAAAATCAATGTTGCATATTGATTTTTAAGAGACCGTGGAGATACTTGTTGATGTGTACATATTTCAAGGACTTTAGAGAGGGGAGACAGGATGACTCTAGGATGAAAATTTGCTATGTCACTGGAATTACCTCCTTTATGTAAAGGAATATGTGCCATTTTCCATAAGCTAGGGACACAGGACTCTGTAATTGATCTACAAGTAAGAATGCTGATTATGTATGTTACTGCATCTGCAGCTAGAGTTAAGTATTCAAGGTAAAGTGGTCAGCTGAGGAGAACAAGGTTTTAGTTTATGCAAAATTTTTTTTTTTTTTTTTTTAGGAGTTACAGAAACTGGTTTAAAAGTAAAGTGGGTGGAGTTGTCTGTGGGTGTATTGGAAAGGTTGCAGTTAGGTGAGTTTTGTGAAGATGTGCTAGGGTCTAAAGTGGGAAGTTAGCTGTGGGAAAAGAGGTGTGCTAGGCAAATTTGAGGTTAAGTTAGCAACGTATTCTATGAAATATGCATTGAAATAAGTGCTGGGGGATTGTCTGGGTTTGGGCTGGGATCGATTTTGTACTTGGGTTGATGAAAGAGAATATGGAAGACCAGAAATTTTTTAGGGTTGTTTTTATAGCTATCTTGTAGGAAAGTATAGGACGACTTTCTATCTTTATTACTTGTTTCTGACTTGGTTTCATAGCTGTCTGAATAGTTGCAGATTTTTGTCATTTTTATTCTTTTGCCAGTTAATCCATGCTTGATCTCGGTTTTTCATAAGGAGATTACATTGGTTGGTGAGCCACGGGGTATGGCTGCTTTTAATTCTTTTTGTACAGTTTGGGGCTAAGGTGTTAGATTATTTAAAAATACTGCACTGAAGTACTCAACTGCATCATTTAAGGGGAATCTTTTTAGCGTGGACTGGTTAACTGCTTTCAGAGCTTCAATGAAAGTCTCTTTAGGGAAGTGGGGAGATTACATGCAATTTTGAGCTTATGTTCCTTTGTTAGTTTTAGTTGTCTAATATTGCTGTGGAGATAAGCTGGTAGGTGGTCACGTGGTGTACTGAGAGGGTACCTGAGGAGGCAAAATTAGATGGGGTGGTAAACAGAATACAATCCAGGACAGACTGCTGTGAGTTACTTTTGCCACATCTTTTATTTTATTTAACATTTGTTTACCAGGAAAGTCATGTTGGTGTATTAACAAGCTGTGTGAATCCAAAGAGGTTCTTGCTATTGATTGCCAGTCAAAGTTTACACCACCCAGGAGGATCATTTCATTTGTGATTGCATCTGCTATTCTGGACAATATGTCTTCAAGTATTGGAATGTTCTGTCCTAGGTGGATATGCAGCACAGCAATGCATATGCTACTGGCTCTATTAAATTTTAAGAATGAGATTACAATTTATGCTTTTCCGAAGTTTGGGACTGTGCCTGTATAGGGAGTTACTATGAGCATATATGGGAAGATTACAGCTATTACAGCTGCTTATGTGCATGTTCTATCAAGCCTATTATAACCACGAGCTAGTATTTCAGCATCTTTTACTTAAGGTTTTAGCCAGGTGTGCCTGTTGTGACTAGGACATCCGAGTTGGTCTGTGAATTTGTTCATAGGTTCATACTAGGCTATCTGCCCGAGGGCATTTATAAGCCTAGCCCATAGTTTTGTGGCTTACGCCACCCCTTTGTATGGGGAACTATACCCATTATTTTGCTGTGCCTCTGTCTAGCAGTGACACTGAGGTAATCCCTGGAGTATATCTGCGATCTCCCATCCATTGGTCAAGATTTCTCTTGAACAAGGCCAGCGAGGTGCTCTGCCTCACATATACCGGGATTTTGTTCCACAGCATAGGGAGTCTTTGGGTGATGAATCTATCCCTCCAGCACGTCCTATTAATAGCCGTGTCGAGGTTTAAGACTCCCGCCCTTGTGGCTCTGACGGATCTAGATTTATTGAGGTGAAGCATATTCATCAATTTTGGATTTGACATGGCCTTGTATGTCAGGCAAAGGTCACCTCTGAGCAAGCGGTGGCGACTGAATAGAGCTGGAGTTCTTTCAGTCGGGCAGCATAGGACAGATTTTTGAGACCCTTTATCCTTTTGGTGAGGAACTTTTGTGGCCTCTCCAGCTGCTGCAAGTGTCGGGTCAGATACATTCGAATGGGGCATTGTACTCAATCATTGGTCTGATGAGTGATGAGTATAGGAGACTATGACCTCCCTTGATCTAGATGTGAATCCCTTCATGATAAGGTGGGCAATGTAGAAGGTCTTCCTAACTACTTTAGCTACATGGGTGTCGAATGACAGGCTACTGTCAACCTGGGTCCCCAGGTCCCTGATAACTTCTTCTGTGCTCAGAGGATTACCACCTATATGGTAGCTAGGGGTAACCTTGTTTTTCCCGAAGGGTATGACTATGCATTTTTTGGCATTTAACTTTAGGTCATGGCTCTGGCACCAGTCATCCGTTTCTGTGAGACCCTTCTGAAGGATATCTGTGTCAGATGTGTTTTCGACTACGGCGCCCAGTTTGCAGTCATCTGCAAACTTGGTCAGCCATAACCCTCCTGTGTTTGCTTGTACTTCGGAAAAGTAGATGCCAAACAAGAGTGGGCCCAGGACTGAGCCCTGTGGGACACCACTTGTGACAGGCTTTGAGTCTGACATGGCGCCAGCAACTCTGACCCTGTGGGTTCTGTCACTCAGCCAGTTTGCAACCCATCTTGTGATGTATGGGTTAACATTTAAGCTGATGAGTTTTCAATGATACCCGAGTGGGGTATTGTGTTGAAGGCCTTCGCCAAATCGAGGTAGGCTGTATGGACTGCCTTTCCCTCATCAATGGCTTTGGTGACTGTTTTGAAAAAGTCAACCAAGTTTAAAAGGCATGATCTGCCTTTGACAAAGCCAAACTGGGTTGGATCCAATGTCTGCAAATTCCTATGTCTTTATTTATGAGGTCCATTATGATCCTCTCCATAGCTTTGCAGATAAGGCTTGTCAAGCTAATGGGCTGGTAATTTCCAGGGTCTGTGGAGGCACCGCCTTTGTGAAGTGGGACCACAGTCGCAGTGCGCCACTCTCTGGGTACATATCCAGAGGTGAGACTATGATTAAACAGCTGTCCTAGCTGTGGGTTTAATTCCTCGTTGAGTTAGTGGAGCACACAGCCTGGGACACCATCAGGTCCCATGGATGCTGTGTTTTTTGCTTTGGAGAGAGCAGTTCTCACTTGGGCGTTTGAGATGTTTGGGGGGCTGCAACCATTTGGTATAGATATCTCTCCTTTTGGGGGGGAGGGGGGGGGAGAAGTGCACTGAACCTGTCAGCCAGTATGTTGGCAATGTCTGTAGGATCAGTAATCTTCACATCATTTTGAACTAGTTCTGAGCATATCTGGGAGTTTCCTCCCAGGTTTCTAACATAGCTAAAGAAGGCCTTATGATCGTCTTTTGAGTCTTTAGCTATTTTTCTCTCAAAATTTGCTTTGGATGATTTTATGAGAGCTCTTAGCTTTTTACTTATAGTGATCAAAGGTGTCTTACCTTTTAAGGATTTTGCTCTATCTTGTAGTAGCTTCCTCCTTTTGTTGTAGAGTTTGTTTATGGCTGGGGTCCACCAGACTGGACGCTTGCCCTTGGTACAAAGAGTCTTTGTTTTGCTTGGGATTGCCTTATCCATGCAGTCCTGCAGGTGCTGGTAGAATGCATTTGTAAGTGATTCAGCGGCTTGAGTACTGTTTTCCGCTGGCTCGGGGGCCTTAAAGGAGACCACACTAGTCTTTAGAAGTGTGAAGTCGGCTTCGAAGTTTTACTGTGGTCTTTTTATTTCAGGTGGGGTGGGATGAGGACCTCCAGCAAGATTAGTTTGTGATCTGATCTCACCAGTGAGGGGTATACTTCCGGTGTTGAACATTGTGCTCCCATGTTCGTGATGATGAGATCAAGTATGTTTTCTCCTCTTGTGGGGATGGTGACTAGTTGTTCCATGGCATTTGAGTTTATGAATTCCAGGAACTTTTGGGCTAGGGTGTTTGGGCTTGAGTAGTGTTCCCAGTCTGTATTAGGGTAATTGAAGTCACCTAGTATGATGGTGTTTGGAGATACATTTATCCCCTCCAGTGTTTTCAGGAAAGCCATGTGAGGTTCCTGAGTTTGTGAGGGTGGCCTGT
The DNA here is from genome assembly GCF_019279795.1 of Protopterus annectens. NCBI lineage: Eukaryota > Metazoa > Chordata > Ceratodontiformes > Protopteridae > Protopterus > Protopterus annectens. Next base: position 6,605,893 of record NC_056748.1, on the reverse strand, counting down.
AACATGCTACAATTTGCAGAGCAGTCTTGCCTATGGTTAATTGCACCTGGATGGTCTCCGATGCATTGTGCGTTGCATAAGCTTCCAAGATTTAGTGACAATTTTTAAACTTTTAGGGTGTATTCTTTGGTTTGGGGTTTGGTTGGGATAGACGTCACCACACTGATGGATGGGGGAGAAAGATGGTTTATTATGGCATTTTTAGTAGAGATGGGTTACCCTGACTTTGGGACTGACATTATTTTTAGTATTTTTGGGTTAAAACAGTGCAATGGAGGTATGGGAATAATCTTGAGAATCAGATTCCATGAGACCCACAATCCTAGTCTTGGAGTGAGTAAAGTCTTACTGGAAAACCTTAGAAACAGATAAAGATTTTTTTTTCCCTTTTGTAAGAAAATCTATATGAACTTGGGTTTCCAGCTGACACCCAAGGAACACAATCCTATGTGATGGAGTCAAAAAAGATTTCTGGATGTTCTCCTGGAATCCCAGCTTGTGTATGAGATCTTTCACCAAAGAGATTTCCGACACTAAAAACTATTTCAAGATAAGCGAGTAATCTAAATATGGAAGAATATGGATACCCTGTAGCCTGCAATAAGCTATAACTGGAGTTAAACACTTTGTAAACTATCTTGGTGCTGATAGCCCAAATGGTAAGGCAGAGAACTGATAATGTGATCTAGGCACACAAAACCTTAAACACATGGACTCTGGATGAATAGGAATGTGATAAGCATCTTTTAAATCTAAAAGAATGAGGAGGAAGAAGAGGTAAAAGGTTGTGATGTGACATGCTGAATTTGGGCACTATCGCAAATAGGTTCAGGAAGGAAATATCAAGCATCATCTTTCTCTGGACACTAAAAACACCACTGAATAAAACCTCTTTCCCATCTGGGAAAGAGAAACTGGTTCCATCATTCCCTGGGACAGCAAGTGATGGACAGGTGGAAACAACAGAGGTTGGTCTGCAGGATGAGGAATTACCATCTGGAAAGTACATAATTTCCTCTCACTGCCATCTGTAACCTTATGAATGATTACAGGATCCATCTGTCTGACACTACCTGTTGCCAAAGAGAAAAGTGGCGATTCAGATTTTCTGGAAGAAAAAAAATGGTCTGCCATGGTAGGCAGGGGGGAACAATTCTCTTAAAGATAATATGCAACTATTTTTGCACGTACCTGCAGTCTCTCTGTCTCTTCTGGAATGTCAGGATGGCTTCCTGATCTGCAAATCCAATTTACTGGATATTCTGTTTCATGTTGCTGCTATTTCCTGCATGCAAACTTTGGCTTTCCACAGACTTATTGAGGGCAGTACTTTTTGTCTTTGCATCATCATGACGGGCTTTAGCAGTATTACCCATTTATTAAAAGAAAAAGTTATGCACCAGCACACATTTTCTGGACAAAATAAACTATAATATTAGACTCTTAATATCTGGAATTACTGACTAATCCTCTGTGACTCATTCAAAAAACAAAAGTTTTTAATCTGTCCATACCTCATAAAAATATGAGATGAGATCAGGGCTGTTCTGCAAAAATCACGAACATTCAAAAGATAAGATTCAGTGACATTACACAAAATCAGAGACTATCAAGAATTCTGGATCTTGTGTTGTAAGTGATGTGCATGTGTGACAGTGAAACTGGAGCAGCTTTCACATTTTTTCACATAAAGGGAAAGCAGAATGAACGGGGGTTTGAAGACCAGATTAACTTTAAAACTGAAAATTAGACAAAAAATTAAAATAAAACTGCCCCAATCTGCAGCCTCTCTCTCTTGCTGACTAGGTAATGGACTCTGCTGACCCCAATGTGATGTCAGCATGTTAGCAAGAAGCAGAACTTCCTGCAGAGTTAATCATTAGGAGAGAACATGTTATGGCTGGCTTTTTTTAATAGATCTTCCTCAAAGTGAGAATGCCAACTTAAATGACAGAAAGCCGAGAAGGTAAACAACTATTGAGGAAATGCACTTTGAGAACAGATGGGCTGTTCTGATTTTGTCAGGTGGCCATGTCATTCATTCAGACTTCTTGGAAAGTCCTTGTTTTTTTTTTTTGGGGGGGGGGGTCCAGAATTCTTCTTGGAAGCCCCTTGCCATTTCTTCTTAAACATCTACTTACCTGTATTTTGTTTCTTTCCAAAACTGGACAAAGAATTAGAAAATCCCTTGGAAAACTTAGAAGAGGAAGGCAGAAAAATCTTATCAGCTTACTCCTTTCATTAAACGTTTTGATCACCTCTGCTGCAGAAGGGCCAAAATCTAAGTCTCTTCTTTAGAGAGAAGAATTTAAAATCTAATTTAACAAATGGGAGTTTCTGAGAATGCAGCTATACAAACCTTCTTAAGACAGTACCAGTGGCCATACCGGAAGAAGTATTAACAGAGATGTACACAAACTGTATACAATGCATAGTGACTCAATAGAAGAAATTAAACCATTTAAAGTAAATGTTTCCTCACAAGAAACTGCAGATAAATATTCCTCATACTTTCACAATTAGTCAGATTCAACCTTAATATATGACCCTGACAATTCAAAATTCTGAAAATCATATTTGCAGAAGCATACACTTTTCTCCCCCACAATACTTCTCAATAACCTTCCCATCTTTACCAGAAATGGTAGGATTGGAATTGTCTAGTTGCAGAGGGATTAACTAAAGCTATAGCTGCTGGTTCACTTTTGGGAAGATTGTATAAAACTTAAGATGTACTAAGTTCTCAGTCTTCTATCTGCCTTTCCAGGGAAAGCCGGTTGACTGCCAGGATAATTGCAGGCAGCAATGCACATATCCTGTCCTGCAAAGCTGACAGAACTGGAGGAATGGGTGCAGGTTCTGGAAATTCCTTCTGTAACAGCTCATAGTATTTTCCGAAGGACTGAGTTGTGTACACTTACCATAAATGTAGATGTTCGAGTGTATTCACTGCTGAAGTCATTACATTTGGGTTATCTGCCTGCAGGTAGCCCTCAGCTGGCCTGAATACCAAAGTCTTGGATTCCTGCGTCAGATGCTGTCTCTTCTTCCATGACGTCAGGTTGTCAGGGGTATAAAACATGCAGCCGATGCCATTACATCAGTTTTTCTTGCCCCAGATGTCAGGTGCCCCCATAATGGGAAGCAATTATATGTAAGGTTACACCTCCATCAAAAGCAAATACACCAGAAAGCTTAAATACACCAAACAAGATGGAAAGGCCAAGTGAAGTCAGGGGGCTGGAGGGAGGGTAATCAGGTCTTCAACAGTGAATACACTCGAACATCTTCATTTATGGTAAGTGTACACAACTGTACTATGTTCTTAGTGTTTCACTGCTGCAGTCACTACATTTGGGTAGATTCCCAAAGCTAAAGGAAGGGAGGAGGAAGTTAGAGAGCATTACAACCAGCTATTAAGCCCTGCAATACTGCAGTGGCAAAACCAGCTCTGGATTTAGAAAAAAATAGGCATGTGGTAATGCTTGAAGGTATGAACAGAGCTCCAGGTAGCAGCTTCTAGGATGTCCTTGGTAGGGACCCCCTCTGAGAAAGGCTGTAGAGGCAGATGCAGCCCTGGTGGAATGTGATCTTATCCCTAGTGGGGTAGGTTTTCCATGGTGCTTATAGCAGAAATTAATGCAATGGGCTATCCATTTATAAATGGTTTGCTTTGAAATGGCCTTCCCCTCTGCCCCTGCAGCAAAGCCAACTAGCAGCTGTTCAGATTTTCTGAGAGGCTTGGTCATGTCCAAATAAAATCTAAGTTGTCTGTGCACGTCCAAAGAGTGCAGAATTCGTTCTCCTTTGGATTAGGGTAAAAGGTAGGCAAATGAATGGACTGATTTAGGGCCACACTAGACACCACCTTGGGCATAAAGGAAGGATTGGACCCGAGGGAAACCCTGCCTGCATGAAGATAATGAAGGGCTCCACTGCCATGAGGGCCTGTAATTCAGACACTCTTCTTGCTGAAGTGATGGCTAGAAGGAAGGCTGTTTTCTAAGAAAGGAATTTCAACTCTGCAGTTGCAGCTGGTTCAATGGAGGGAGAGTGAGCTTTTCCAATACAAAGTTAAGGTCCCAGGGCTGGAGTAGGGGCTCGCCTGGGGGGGGGGGGTTCTTAAATTTTTAGCCCCTCTGAGGAATTGCTTTAACAGGGGGTGTGAGAAGAGGGGAGGTTCAGTATTATAATATGCTGAAATCGCAGAGGCATGAATCTTGATGAGAAGGATAGGCCCTTGTGGAGCATTTCTGTTAAGTACTGAAGAATATGAGGTAAACTGGGACCGTAGTGCCCATACCTTGGGTCTGGCTCCAGGAACAGTATATCTTTTCCACTTTTCAGTATAGGATTTTCTATTACTAGGTCTCCTTGCTTCCAGAATGACCTCTAGCATCTGCTTACTGAGGGATGCTATTGGAAAGCTCAAGGAATTAGCCAGGCTGCAAGGTCCAGGGTTTGAAGCAGAGGGTGCAGAATCCCGCCTGCCTGCTGGGACGGCAGGGAAGATGTCTGAGGTAGGTGCCATGGATCTAGCAGTATCATGCTGTGCAAGAGGGGGTACACCAGTGTTGGCCAGGCCAGTCTGGTGCAATAAGAATTGTCCTTGGTTTGTCCTGTTTGATCTTCAGCAGAATCTTCGAGAGGAGAGGCAGAGGGGGAAAGGCATAAACTGAGAGGCTTTCCCAGGTAAAGGATGGGGCATCCACTTTCCAAGCTTGACTGTGGGGAGTCCCTGTGCAGAATTTGTCCAATTGGTAGTTCGGGGTGAGGCAAACAGGTCCACCTCTGAAGTCCCCCATTTGTTCCTCAAGAGGTTGAATATTTTTGGTTCCAGCATTCGTGTGGGTCCATGAGATTTCTGCTTAGGTCGTCTGCCAGTGAATTTAGCTTGCCTGGCAGGAACTGAGCTTGTAGGTGCACACTTGGTAGCTCAAGGCTGTGTTCTACAGAGCCATGGCTAGTCTGCAGAGAGGGTACGAGTGGGTTCCCCCCTGCTTATGTACCACATAACTGTGGTGTTGTCTGTCTTTACCAATAATTGTCCTGGAAGGATGTGATCCTTGAAGGCTGTCAGGGAATTCTCTAACATTTCTTTTTGGTTGATATGCAGGTGCATCTGACTCAAGTTCCATTTGCCATGAATGCACCGCCCTGCCAAGTGAGCCCCCAATGCATAGTCGGATGCGTCTGTAGTCAGGGTTTGGGTGGCAGGGGGAAGATTGAAAGGGAGCCCCTTGTTGAGGTGGCAGGCCTCTGCCCACCAAAGGAACTCCGTCTTTATACAAGGAATAATAGGAATCACTGATTCCAGGTCCTGAGAATGTTGATACCATAGGCTTTTTAGATACCACTGTAGCTTCCTCATATGCAGTCTTGCATATGGAATTAGTAGAATGCAAGAGGCCATGAATCCCAGGGCTTGCAGGATTTTCCTTGCAGATATCTTGGTTTTTGTGGCCAGTAGTTTGAAGTAAGCTGTCAAATAAACTTGTTTCTCTGGCGTGAGGTAAGCCATCTGGGAAGTTGTGTTCAAGCTTGCTCCCAGGAATACAAATTGTTTGCAGGGTATTAGAGGAGATTTACTTTTGTTTATGGTGTACCCCAGAGAGGTTAAAAGTTTCTTTAAAAATGCCAGATGTTTTAATAGCATGTACTGGCTTTCTGCCTGAATCAGACAATCGTCCAGGTATGGGTATATATTTGAATATTTCTCTTCCTGCAAAATGCAATGGCTGGAGGTAGACACTGTGAATACCCTGGGCGCAGTAGATAAGACAAGGGGAAGTGCAGAGAACTGATAGTGCATGGAGCCTGCTCTGATGCGTAGGTATTTCCTGCAAGATTCCCTTATTGGAATGTGCAGGTAAGCTTCCTTTAAGTCTAAGGTTGCCAACCAGGCATCTCTGCCTAGCATAGGAAGCAGCTGTTGAAGTGTTAGCATATTTAATTTTGGGATTACCAAAAAGGTGTTTAGAACAGAGAAGTCCAGGACAGGACGCCAGGAGCTGTCTTTTCTGGCTACCAGGAAAAGTCGAGTAAAAACCTTGTCCCCTTTCTTCTGCTGGGACAGGCTGAATAGCCCTGATACTTAGAAGAGAGAGAACCTGCTGTTGAGCCTCTGCCCACTGATTTAGGGGTAGGTCTGGCCAACTGTTTGGGGTTGGAAAGGTGTGGAAGTGGAATTTGTATCCTTGGAAAACTATATTTAAAACCCATTTGTCCTAGGTAAAGAGTTCCCAGTTTTTTGTATGCAGGGTGATCTTTCCCCCCAAGGGAGCAGGCAAGTTGAGCAGGGCTTGGAAGGGTTAAGGTTAAGTCATTGTGACATTTTTCCATAGGGGGGGTGTCTTACTACTTCCGGCTTTGGAAGTGGGAGCCCCCCACTGCTTAGGCCTGTGTGTACCTTGAGACTGTAGCCTAGGTGGTCGGCTAGGTTCCTGGGTTTGGACTGAGAAGGCCTTGAAGAGACTGGAAAGGACCAATTCTTAGAAGGCCAATGCCTACTAAATCTGGGAGGCTATACTTGCAGGAAATCTTTAACAGTTTCCAAAGATTTAGCTTTTTCCTCCATCCTTTTGAGGACTTCTGCTTTGTTGCCAAACAGGCGGTCTTGGTTTAAGGGAGCATCCAGTAATTTAGCTTTAACATGATCTGGCAAGTTTTGCTCCTAAGCCAAGCATGCCTTCTAAGTACAGACGCAGTGACAGAAGCCCTGCAAGATGCTTCTAGAGAATCAAAACCACGTTGCAAAGTATATTTACCAACTTGTTCGGCAGAATGCATTAAATACTGTAATTCTTTATGTTCAGCACAGTTAGGAATCAACTTCATTTTCTGTTTAAGTAGTCCCATAATATGCTGCTGATACTTTAACATATGAAATTGGCAATTTAAGGCCCTAATGGCCAAAGTAGCAGAAGTGTACACCTTCTTACCCCATCTGTCCAAGGCCCTGGAATCTCTATCAGAGGGGGGAGGGTTCATAGGTTTATACTAGGCTATCTGCCCTAAGGCATTTATAAGCCTAGCCCAAATTATTGTGGCTTACGCCACCCCTTATATGAAAAAATACTGTGCCCATTAGTTTGTTGTGCCTCTGTCCAGCAGTGACACAGAGATGATTCCTGGGGTAAACCTACGATCTCCCATCCACAGGTCTAGATTTCTCTTGAACAGAGTCAGCGAGGTGCTCTGCCTCACATGGACCGGGATTTTATTCCACAGCATAGGGAGTCTCTGAGTGATAAATCTATCCCTCCAGCACGTCCTATTTATATCCGTGCTAAGGTTTAAGTCGCTTGCTCTAGTGGTTTTGGTGGATTTGGATTTTTGAGGTGGAGCATGTCCATTAATTCGGGTTGGACATGGCCTTGTATGTCAGGCACATGTCACCTCTGAGCAGACGGTATGCGACTGAATAGAGCTGGAGTTTCTTCAATCTGGCAGCATATGACAGATTTTGGAGTCCCTTTATCCTTTTGGTGAGGAACTTTTGGGGTCTCTCCAATTGCTGCAGATGTCGGGTGAGATACATCCCGAATGGGGCATTGTACTCGATCATTGGTCTGATAAGTGAAGAGTACAGGGAACAATGACCTCACTAGATCTGGATGTGAATCCCTTCATGATCAGGTGGGCAATGTAGAAGGTCTTTCTAACCACTTTAGCAATGTGAGTGTCAAAAGAAAGGCCACTGTCAACCTGGGTCCCCAGGTCCCTGATAACCTCTTCTGTGCTTAGTGGATTGCCACCTATATGGTAGCTTGGGGTTACCTTGTTTTTCCCGAAGGGTATGACTATACATTTTTGGCGTTTAACTTCAGGCCATGGCTCTGGCACCAGCTATCTGTTTCCGTGAGTCCCTTCTGAAGGATATCCGTGTCCGATGCACTTTCCACTATGGCGCCCAGTTTGCAGTCGTCTGCAAACTTTGTCAGCCAAAGTCCTCCCATGTTGGCCTGTACTTCTGAGAAGTAGATGCCAAACAATAGCGGGCCAAGGACCGAGCCCTATGGGACACCACTTGTGACCGGCTTGGAGTCTGACACAGCGCCAGCAACTCTAACCCTGTGGGTTCTGTCCTTAAGCCAGTTTGCAACCCATCTTGTGACATATGGGTTTACATTTAAGCTGGTAAGTTTTTCTACAATACCGAGTGGGGTATTGTGTCGAAAGCCTTTGCAAGGTCAAGGTAGGCTGTATGGACTGCCTTTCCCTCATCAATGGCCTTGGTGACTGTTTCGAAGAAGTCAACCAAGTTCAAAAGGCATGATCTTCCCTTGACAAAGCCAAACTGGGTCGGGTCCAATGTCTGCAAGTCCCCTATATCTTTGTTTATGAGCTCCATTATGATCCTCTCCATAGCTTTGCAGACTAGACTTGTTAAGCTTATGGGGCGGTAATTACCAGGGTCCGTAGAGGCACCGCCTTTGTGGAGTGGGACCACAGTTGCCGTACGCCACTCCTTGGGCACGTATCCTGTGGTAAGGCTAAGATTAAACAGCTGCCTTATGTGCGGGTTTAATTCCTCATTTTTTGGCAGCAGTAGCCTTAATGCCTTTTGGTCCTCGGGGAAATGGTCTCTGGATCCACAGTAGGATTCTTGAAGAGGAACTTGTGAGAGTCAGTTACTCTGTAATACCGGTCAGGTTTTCTGGGAGCTGGAGGTAAAGTGTCTGGGCCAGGCTAGATTCCAAGAAAGCATCATCTACAATGTCCAGGACAGGAGTGATAGCTAAAGGCCTATGTTTAGGGAGGAGTAAGTGTCAGAGTAATCCTGGCTTTCCCAGTGGAAATGCTCCCTAAGAGTGTGTAAGGTTTTACCAAAAGAAAATTCTTCTGGAGGGGAAGCAGAGGGAATGAAATCCTCTGCATCAGAATCCTCATAGGTAGAAAAGGATAAATCCTGGTAATCAGAAGAAACAGAAATTTCAGAATCCTGATCAGAAGAATCAGAAGGAAAATCAGTTCTAGGCCTCAGAGGGGGAAGGCTGGCTTCCCTTAATTAAAGTAATAAGGTAGTCAGCCATTCTAAGCATTTATTTGTTAGGCATATGAGCCTGACCATGTGGTTTAAACATCGGTTTTCTAGGCGTGCGTCGAGTTTTAGGCCTTGATGAAGAAGATGGCGTCGGCTTGAAATGCAAATCTGTAGGCCTGAATACACCCTCAGAAGCCAGTGCCTGCACAGCGGCTCCGGACCCATCCAAGATAGAGACATCCGCAAGTTCCATAGTTGAAGAAGCTTCTCACGGCATACCGGACTCCGAATGGGTCTCAGCAGAGGCCTGCGAATCTGAAGCAGCGGGTATCAGGGGCTGCGAAAGCGCCACACTGAGTACTGGTGAACTGGTGACTAGCTTAACGGAAGCGTCGTCGGCAGTTTTGGACCTGTGCGGTCTGTCTCTGTCTTTATCTTTACATTTTTTTGAAATATCAGTAGTCGGATGGCTTATCGAAGCCATTTCTGGATAATTATACCAAGTACCAAAATAATTTGCTGCAAAAACAGACAGAAAACGAATAGTTCGGGGGTTGAATAAGGCACAAAACTGCCAGCGAGGGACATCGTGGTCTGGGCCTAGGCAAGGAATACAGTACGAATGCAAACCTTTAGGAGGTATTTGCTTTCCACATGTGGGACAATTGTTAACTTTTACTGACATCGGTTAAGAGCAAGAAAAGGGATCCCCAACGGGGTACTTAGCTTTTTTGAAGACTTCGGTTCTGAAACTCGAAAACGAAAATTTCAGGAGTCGGCCGACCGGCACTTGCGAACTGCTTCTGTTTCGGGCATTGTGCGACAAGAAAGACTGATGTGATGGCGTCTGCAGCATGTTTTATACCCCTGACGACCTGACGTCATGGAAGAAGAGACAGTATCCGACGCAGGAATCCAAGACTGATATTCAGGCCGGCTGAGGGTTACCTGCAGGCAGATAACCCAAACGTAATGACTGCAACAGTGAAACACGAAGAACATCCACCGTACAACAAGGATCAACAGCATGACTTCACCCACGAGGTAGACACAAGTAAACTATTCCCAAGGAAATATAAGGAGGAGTAGATGCACTTTTAGTTCTCTGTTTCTTTTTTGATAGGAAAAATGGAGACAGAAGTGTTACAAATGGTAGCAGCATCTTCCCCAGGGGTGGGCACAACATTCTGACCAAAACAGGGAAGTCATCCCTGTTACCTCTCCCAGGACTGGAAAGTGGCTCTCTCTTTTGCCCATTGAGGGGACCCCATCAGCTGCAGAGGATGTGGCTAACCCACAGCCCATAATGGCTGCAGATGCTACACCAGAGGAATCCAAGGTGAAAGATGAGCGTGACGAGCAAGCTATGGCCAGGGCAGAGTCACCCAGCTGCAGTTCAGGCAAAACTGCTAGCCTCCTGTGGTGGCAAAGGCTGTTTGCTTAACTTTTTCTCTGTGGCTAGGAGGAGGATCAACTCTTTCCCATGGAAAACAAGCAGTAAATTCTGGTAAAAACAGACAATCCTAAAAAGTCACTTTTTTCCTGAGACAAATACAGTAAAAAGCACATTGTCAGCCCAACAAAAGTAAAATAAACAATTTCTCAACATAAAAATTCAGTTAAACAGCTTTTAAACTGTCAGGTACAAAGCGAACTCCCTTTAAAATTCAGTACAGTCTCATGACAGTCCATTAAGAATACATATTCCTAGCTGTAAAATAACTTCAGTACTGAATGGAAGCCGCCCCCCCCCAAAAAAAATGGAACTTATCTGCCTAACAAAGGAACAGCAAAAGCTGAATATCAATCTTCGAAAGCCTCAGAGGATCATACTCTTCAGTGGCAGTAAAGCTCTGAAGGGCTTAGTGCCCAAACTTGTCCTTTAGCCAGCTCAGATTGAACTCGGTTGCGTGGAAGCTGCCCTGCTGCTATATCCTTGGCAGGATAAAAAAACAGAAGTTATGTTCTTACCATAACGTTCCATGTTAGTTGTCTTCTTCTCGCCTTCTTCTTGCTGGATGGGTTCGGAGCCGACCTCGGCTCCGACTCGGCCACTCTAAAAGCTCGAGAGTTGGTTCCACCGGCTCGAGGCTCCCCTTATATCCCACAATGCTAGGCGAGAGTTACCTCAGATCTCGTTTGTAAGCTAACCCAGCTTATATCAATAACAGTATAACTGTGAAACAGAATCCACCTCTAACAGCAGGAAGAAAAGGGGTGACCTATATCCTAAAACAAGAAATATGCATAATAGCATATGACTAAGAAAGAGGTGGTAGAAAGAGAGGTCACGATCACAACTCCTCTAGGTCTGTCCAGGCCAGGGGAAGGAGGTGGGGCACAAGAAGAAGGCGAGAAGAAGACAACTAACATGGAACGTTATGGTAAGAACATAACTTCTGTATGTTAAGTTGTCTATCTCGCCTTCATTCTTGCTGGATGGGACCGCGTCCCTAGCACCTTGTCCCGGGTGGCCTAACGGAACAGACTCCTGAGAACAGTGGAACCAAAATTAGCTCTATGCCTAGAAGCTAAATCCAACTTATAATGGGAAATAAAAGTGTGAGGAGTAGCCCAAGTAGCCGCTGCACAAATGGTGTCAATAGGCAGTCTGTCTTGGAAGGCTAGAGAAGTAGCCAAAGCTCTGGTGGAATGGGCTTTAGGTTTATTAGGCAGCTTTGGTGTCTAATCTCATAAACAAGGGTAATCAGAGATGTTAGCCATCTGGATAATGATACCTTTGAAACTGGAAGTCCCTTTCTGCTTTCCGCATAGGAGACAAACAGCTGATCAGATTTTCTGAATAGTTTAGTCCTGTCCAAGTAGTACCTTAATTGACGATGAACATCCAGGCAGTGTAATTTTTGTTCAGACCTATTTGAATACTCTGGGAAAAAGACAGGAGGTCAATGCATTGGTTTAGATTTGATGTTGAAACCACCTTAGGCAAAAAGGATGGGTTAGTTCGTAAGGAAACTCTGTCCTTATGGAGCAAAGATAAGGAGCGACAACTGAGTGCTTGAAGTTCTGAAATTCTTCTAGCTGATGTGATAGCCACCAGAAAAAGAGTTTTCCATGATAACAACTTCAAGGAACATGAAGCTGCAGGTTCGAAAGGGGAAAGAATCAAAGAAGCAAGAACTAAATTTAGGTCCCAAGGAGAAGGAGGATTTCTTACAGGAGGTCTGAGAAGAAAAACTCCTTTCAAAAAGGCTTTGCAGAGTTTGTGGGACATTAGGGCAGATTCAGAAATACCCACATGTAATTAGAAATAGCTGCCAATTGAACCTTAAGAGTAGATGGAGATGAACCTGCATGGAAGAGTTCAGCTAGAAAATCAAGGACTAGTTGGATGGAAGCGGTGAAAGGATCTATGTCCTTTCCTTGTGCCCAATATGAGAAGCGTTTCCACTTACTCAAATAAATCTTTCAGTGGAAGATTTATGGGAAGCTATCAATATATCTCTAACAGAGTGAGATAATTGAGGAAGCCTGGCTACGGTTGGAACTGGAGGAACCAAGCAGTGAGGTTCAGAGAGGGGAGGGAGGGATGAAACTGACCCGACTGATGGATCAAAAGATCTGGAACTAGGTCCAGATTCCACGGTCGGTCAAAAGAAATCGATGTAGAAAGGGGAACCACACTTGTCGAGGCCAGTAAGGAGCAATGAGGATCAATGAGGCCTTCTGAGCGATAGCTTTCTGTATTACTTGAGAGATCAGTGGGAAAGGAGGAAATGCATACAGAAGTCCCAGGGCCAAACTTGGACTAAGCGTCCCTGCTGGGTTGGCCTGGTAAAGGGAATAGAGTGAAGTATTCTCTGCACTTGCTGTTTTGGGGAGTAGCAAAAGATCGCAGCAAGGCTGACCCCACTTGAGAAATATCTCTCTCACTACAGAGTCTTTCAGAGACCACTCGTGAGGCATGAGAATAGCTCTGCTCAACTTGTCCGCAATGTGATTGGACTTCCGGGGATGTGCGTTGCTATCAGAAAACGCTGAGAAGAAATCGCCCATTGCCACAGTCTGAGTGCTTCTCGACACAGGGGTATGATCTGGTTCCGCCTTGTTTGTTGATGTACCACACTACAGACATATTGTCTGTCTGGATTGCAATCGTTCCCAAGGGAAGAGAGTCTTGAAGGGCTTGCAACGCTAAAAGCACTGCTCTCATCTCCAGAACATTTATGTGCAAGTGGCATTCGTTTGGTTGCCATGTGCCCTGGACTGTCCTGCCCTGATAATGCCCTCCCCACCGATCAGGGAGGCATCCGTTGTCAGAGTAGCAACCGGAGGAGGTGGAACAAATGGTCTCCCCAACAGGAGCTGGGGGGAAGACATCCACCACATGAGATGCATTTTGCACGCTTGCGTGATCATAATGGTGTGAGACATTGGAAGTTCCTGGTATGACCATTGAGAAAAGAGCATCCACTGAAGGATCCGCATGTGGTATCTGGCCAATGGGAGGAGAGGTATGGCCGCTGCCATGATTCCCAACACCTTTAGAACTAACCTGGCTTTGGCTCTGTTGTTGTTGAGAAGAAGTGACACCAATTTTTGAATGTCTGATATCCTTTGGTTCGTTAGTGTTGCAGACATGTTTATAGTATCTAAATTTGCGCCTATGTAGGTAATAGTACGACAAGACGACAAAACAGACTTTTCGAGTGTTAGCATATTTAATTTTGGGATTACCAAAAAGGTGTTTAGAACAGAGAAGTCCAGGACAGGACGCCAGGAGCTGTCTTTTCTGGCTACCAGGAAAAGTCGAAGTAAAAACCTTGTCCCCTTTCTTCTGCTGGGACAGGCTGAATAGCCCTGATACTTAGAAGAGAGAGAACCTGCTGTTGAGCCTCTGCCCACTGATTTAGGGGTAGGTCTGGCCAACTGTTTGGGGTTGGAAAGGTGTGGAAGTGGAATTTGTATCCTTGAAAACTATATTTAAAACCCATTTGTCCTAGGTAAAGAGTTCCCAGTTTTTTGTATGCAGGGCGATCTTTCCCCCCAAGGGAGCAGGCAAGTTGAGCAGGGCTTGGAAGGGTTAAGGTTAAGTCATTGTGACATTTTTCCATAGGGGGGGTGTCTTACTACCCGGCTTTGGAAGTGGGAGCCCCCCACTGCTTAGGCCTGTGTGTACCTTGAGACTGTAGCCTAGGTGGTCGGCTAGGTTCCTGGGTTTGGACTGAGAAGGCCTTGAAGAGACTGGAAAGGACCAATTCTTAGAAGGCCAATGCCTACTAAATCTGGGAGGCTATACTTGCAGGAAATCTTTAACAGTTTCCAAAGATTTAGCTTTTTCCTCCATCCTTTTGAGGACTTCTGCTTTGTTGCCAAACAGGCGGTCTTGGTTTAAGAGAGCATCCAGTAATTTAGCTTTAACATGATCTGGCAAGTTTTGCTCCTAAGCCAAGCATGCCTTCTAAGTACAGACGCAGTGACAGAAGCCCTGCAAGATGCTTCTAGAGAATCAAAACCACGTTGCAAAGTATATTTACCAACTTGTTCGGCAGAATGCATTAAATACTGTAATTCTTTATGTTCAGCACAGTTAGAATCAACTTCATTTTCTGTTTAAGTAGTCCCATAATATGCTGCTGATACTTTAACATATGAAATTGGCAATTTAAGGCCCTAATGGCCAAAGTAGCAGAAGTGTACACCTTCTTACCCCATCTGTCCAAGGCCCTGGAATCTCTATCAGAGGGGGGAGGGTTCATAGGTTTATACTAGGCTATCTGCCCTAAGGCATTTATAAGCCTAGCCCAAATTATTGTGGCTTACGCCACCCCTTATATGAAAAAATACTGTGCCCATTAGTTTGTTGTGCCTCTGTCCAGCAGTGACACAGAGATGATTCCTGGGGTAAACCTACGATCTCCCATCCACAGGTCTAGATTTCTCTTGAACAGAGTCAGCGTGGTGCTCTGCCTCACATGGACCGGGATTTTATTCCACAGCATAGGGAGTCTCTGAGTGATAAATCTATCCCTCCAGCACGTCCTATTTATATCCGTGCTAAGGTTTAAGTCGCTTGCTCTAGTGGTTTTGGTGGATTTGGATTTTTGAGGTGGAGCATGTCCATTAATTCCGGTTGGACATGGCCTTGTATGTCAGGCACATGTCACCTCTGAGCAGACGGTATGCGACTGAATAGAGCTGGAGTTTCTTCAATCTGGCAGCATATGACAGATTTTGGAGTCCCTTTATCCTTTGGTGAGGAACTTTGGGGTCTCTCCAATTGCTGCAGATGTCGGGTGAGATACATCCCTAATGGGGCATTGTACTCGATCATTGGTCTGATAAGTGAAGAGTACAGGGAACAATGACCTCACTAGATCTGGATGTGAATCCTTCATGATCAGGTGGGCAATGTAGAAGGTCTTTCTAACCACTTTAGCAATGTGAGTGTCAAAAGAAAGGCCACTGTCAACCTGGGTCCCCAGGTCCCTGATAACCTCTTCTGTGCTTAGTGGATTGCCACCTATATGGTAGCTTGGGGTTACCTTGTTTTTCCCGAAGGGTATGACTATACATTTTGGCGTTTAACTTCAGGCCATGGCTCTGGCACCAGCTATCTGTTTCCGTGAGTCCCTTCTGAAGGATATCCGTGTCCGATGCACTTTCCACTATGGCTTCAGTTTGCAGTCGCCTGCAAACTTTGTCAGCCAAAGTCCTCCCATGTTGGCCTGTACTTCTGAGAAGTAGATGCCAAACATTAGGGGGCCAAGGACCCAGCCCTATGGGACACCAGTTGTGACCGCTTGGAGTCTGACACAGCGCCAGCAACTCTAACCCTGTGGGTTCTGTCCTTAAGCCAGTTTGCAACCCATCTTGTGACATATGGGTTTACATTTAAGCTGGTAAGTTTTTCTACAATACCCGAGTGGGGTATTGTGTAAAGCCTTGCAAGGTCAAGGTAGGCTGTATGGACTGCCTTTACCTCATCAATGGCCTTGGTGACTGTTTCGAAGAAGTCAACCAAGTTCAAAAGGCATGATCTTCCCTTGACAAAGCCAAACTGGGTCGGGTCCAATGTCTGCAAGTCCCCTATATCTTTGTTTATGAGCTCCATTATGATCCTCTCCATAGCTTTGCAGACTAGACTTGTTAAGCTTATGGGGCGTAATTACCAGGGTCCGTAGAGGCACCGCCTTTGTGGAGTGGGACCACAGTTGCCGTACGCCACTCCTTGGGCACGTATCCTGTGGTAAGGCTAAGATTAAACAGCTGCCTTATGTGCGGGTTTAATTCCTCATTTTTTGGCAGCAGTAGCCTTAATGCCTTTTGGTCCTCGGGGAAATGGTCTCTGGATCCACAGTAGGATTCTTGAAGAGGAACTTGTGAGAGTCAGTTACTCTGTAATACTGGTCAGGTTTTCTGGGAGCTGGAGGTAAAGTGTCTGGGCCAGGCTAGATTCCAAGAAGGCATCATCTACAATGTCCAGGACAGGAGTGATAGCTAAAGGCCTATGTTTAGGGAGGAGTAAGTGTCAGAGTAATCCTGGCTTTCCCAGTGGAAATGCTCCCTAAGAGTGTGTAAGGTTTTACCAAAAGAAAATTCTTCTGGAGGGGAAGCAGAGGGAATGAAATCCTCTGCATCAGAATCCTCATAGGTAGAAAAGGATAAATCCTGGTAATCAGAAGAAACAGAAATTTCAGAATCCTGATCAGAAGAATCAGAAGGAAAATCAGTTCTAGGCCTCAGAGGGGGAAGGCTGGCTTCCCTTAATTAAAGTAATAAGGTAGTCAGCCATTCTAAGCATTTATTTGTTAGGCATATGAGCCTGACCATGTGGTTTAAACATCGGTTTTCTAGGCGCAAGGCCGAAGTTTTAGGCCTTGATGAAGAAGATGGCGTCGGCTTGAAATGCAAATCTGTAGGCCTGAATACACCCTCAGAAGCCAGTGCCTGCACAGCGGCTCCGGACCCATCCAAGATAGAGACATCCGCAAGTTCCATAGTTGAAGAAGCTTCTCACGGCATACCGGACTCCGAATGGGTCTCAGCAGAGGCCTGCGAATCTGAAGCAGCGGGTATCAGGGGCTGCGAAAGCGCCACACTGAGTACTGGTGAACTGGTGACTAGCTTAACGGAAGCGTCGTCGGCAGTTTTGGAACTGTGCGGTCTGTCTCTGTCTTTATCTTTACATTTTTTTGAAATATCAGTAGTCGGATGGCTTATCGAAGCCATTTCTGGATAATTATACCAAGTACCAAAATAATTTGCTGCAAAAACAGACAGAAAACGAATAGTTCGGGGGTTGAATAAGGCACAAAACTGCCAGCGAGGGACATCGTGGTCTGGGCCTAGGCAAGGAATACAGTACGAATGCAAACCTTTAGGAGGTATTTGCTTTCCACATGTGGGACAATTGTTAACTTTTACTGACATCGGTTAAGAGCAAGAAAAGGGATCCCCAACGGGGTACTTAGCTTTTTTGAAGACTTCGGTTCTGAAACTCGAAAACGAAAATTTCAGGAGTCGGCCGACCGGCACTTGCGAACTGCTTCTGTTTCGGGCATTGTGCGACAAGAAAGACTGATGTGATGGCGTCTGCAGCATGTTTTATACCCCTGACGACCTGACGTCATGGAAGAAGAGACAGTATCCGACGCAGGAATCCAAGACTGATATTCAGGCCGGCTGAGGGTTACCTGCAGGCAGATAACCCAAACGTAATGACTGCAACAGTGAAACACGAAGAACATCCACCGTACAACAAGGATCAACAGCATGACTTCACCCACGAGGTAGACACAAGTAAACTATTCCCAAGGAAATATAAGGAGGAGTAGATGCACTTTTAGTTCTCTGTTTCTTTTTTGATAGGAAAAATGGAGACAGAAGTGTTACAAATGGTAGCAGCATCTTCCCCAGGGGTGGGCACAACATTCTGACCAAAACAGGGAAGTCATCCCTGTTACCTCTCCCAGGACTGAAAAGTGGCTCTCTCTTTTGCCCATTGAGGGGACCCCATCAGCTGCAGAGGATGTGGCTAACCCACAGCCCATAATGGCTGCAGATGCTACACCAGAGGAATCCAAGGTGAAAGATGAGCGTGACGAGCAAGCTATGGCCAGGGCAGAGTCACCCAGCTGCAGTTCAGGCAAAACTGCTAGCCTCCTGTGGTGGCAAAGGCTGTTTGCTTAACTTTTTCTCTGTGGCTAGGAGGAGGATCAACTCTTTCCCATGGAAAACAAGCAGTAAATTCTGGTAAAAACAGACAATCCTAAAAAGTCACTTTTTTCCTGAGACAAATACAGTAAAAAGCACATTGTCAGCCCAACAAAAGTAAAATAAACAATTTCTCAACATAAAAATTCAGTTAAACAGCTTTTAAACTGTCAGGTACAAAGCGAACTCCCTTTAAAATTCAGTACAGTCTCATGACAGTCCATTAAGAATACATATTCCTAGCTGTAAAATAACTTCAGTACTGAATGGAAGCCGCCCCCCCCCCCCCAAAAAAAATGGAACTTATCTGCCTAACAAAGGAACAGCAAAAGCTGAATATCAATCTTCGAAAGCCTCAGAGGATCATACTCTTCAGTGGCAGTAAAGCTCTGAAGGGCTTAGTGCCCAAACTTGTCCTTTAGCCAGCTCAGATTGAACTCGGTTGCGTGGAAGCTGCCCTGCTGCTATATCCTTGGCAGGATAAAAAACAAACGCTAAGGTTACTCTAGCAGCAATCAATATGATGAACATCAAAGCCTCAAATTAGGGCTCCTGAGAAGAAGCTCTCGCCTAGCTCAGGAACAACTGGCTGTTGTCACCCCAAGATGAACGGACTGACTGGATGCTGGTAGTGGCACTAATAGGCAAGGTCCTGCGGTGGAGCATAAAAACTTGACTGATCAACAGGCAAGTCAGCAACATCTAATTTACAATCTTCACAACAGTGACAGGACAGACTACTGCAAAATTAATGAAGAAAAAGAAAGTCTGGGATAAAACTATACTGTTTTAATGATAACACGATTGCAAAATGATGGCGGTTTGCACACAGGCCATACCAGTAGCAGTTAAGACTGAATGCAACAATATTTCTCAAACTCCCACCCAAAAAAAGAATGGGAACATTATCAGGAGGGAATACCAGTCTCTTCTTTAGTGCTTTAGACAACAGAGTTGCTAAATGAACGTGGGTAATCTGGGACGCATGCTGCCATATGCCACAGTTTTGCCTGCTTCTGAAACATTTTCACAGCTTCGAAAGTTGTGAAATATACTTGCTGTCTCTCTCTGCCCCCCCCTCCCACCCACCCACATATACATGTCCACGTGAAGCATGTAGCAACTTTTACAGTCATTCATTCAGAGGGACACTTGGAATCTGGATGCTGTTTATATTGAAGTGATAATTATTTTGAGGCTTTTTAACTCTAATATACTCTGCTTCTATCATTTTTATTTCTGTCACTAGTAATAAACTGAGGCAGCTAAAGACCCATGCACGGGAAAGAATTATGATCAGCTCAGCTGTGTGATCTTGACATAGATGCCATGATTCACCCTTGAAGTTTGCTTTCTGCTGCTAGTGGTGAATTACTAGCTACCCATGGCAAAAAAGTTGATTATGATCTGGTCTCTAATCACAATCTTCTATACACACTGAACGTTACGAAACACAGCAAATGGTGAATGTGAAATGAATTGCCTTTTTTGTATATTTCCACAAGGAACTGAGGTTTGAATGCTTCCTGTACCACCACTTATATTCACTCATTCATTCTCTTACTGCTAAAGCTTTATCCATTTCAAGTTGTGTGGGATCCTGAATCTTTTCTAGCAATCAATGGCCACAAGGCAGAAAAAACAATCCTGAACAGGACACCAGTCGGTCAGAGGAAACAAACGCATGGCGGGTACATCTACAAGTAAGGGGGGGGGGGTGCCAGTTCACCTACAGCACTGCCCATGGAATGTGGGAATAAGCAAGGATGTGACTCAAACAATTTTACTTGCATCTGAAGTCAGTATTAATCATTCAATTTAGAGTACTTAAATATATACATACACTGAAATGGTTTAAAGCTGCTCTGGTCTGCCAAAATCTGCACTTAGAACTGTGGTGCAGACCTGAAAAAAAGATCTGCTCAAAGTTATTCTGAGTTGCACTGCAGAGGTGTAATGTCTGAAGAAGCTTTAGGGAAAATGCATTTATGCACTAACAAGGATTTCTAATAAGATATTAACAATCTCCCACGTGACTGGTATATTCTTGTTGTACACTGCAGAACTACGGACATCTATTACGTCACTGCTCTTAGTAGAATTACCTGAATTTATAAATTTTTAACCATGCACACGGAAGAAAGCCTCAATTTAACTGAGCATAAATGCCCAAAGCTGCTGCAAGAAAAAATGCTGAATGATATCCAAATTAAAAAAAAAAATGGGGGAGAAACAGCCTTGTGAACACACAAATCAGGCAAAGGTGAATCATGTTTAGTCTAAGCTTTGAAAAAAGAAGATGCACCCTGCTGGGATACAGCTTATTTCTGGGTTTTGTCAAAACACCTTTGTAGTCACTCTCAACACTGGGCAACGTTGAATAGCAAAAGCTTTTCAAGTCAATTCAGTTGTTAAAAAAGAAAATCAAAATAACCACAAAAAGACGTCCGATTTTAGCAAATCAAAGACAACCCATTAGCTTTTCTACGTGAATATAAGCAACATTTTTACTCACTTTGACTTTGCTTTGTTTCCACTTTCGTCTGTAGAGTTCCTTCCCTCTTCTACAGGTTTCAAACTCAACAGAGGTACAAGATCTGCATTGCCGTAGCCCGCAAATGTGACCGCTGCAGTGCCATTCTCCTCATCAATCTCTTCTATTTCAGCTTCGTACCATCTGTAAAGAAATTACGTCTGTAAGCATGTGAGTAGAGGTTTATTACTCAGCCCTATACAATCAACACACTTCATAAGAATGCATAAAGAACATTTAAATCCCTGCACCATAAGCCACCCAACAAATGCAACACAAGCATCTGTGTAGTAAAAACTGGATGCCGTTTTCAAAGGGGCAAAACTTGTTTTTATTTTTAACAGATGATCCTTGGTGTTTAGTTACCTATAATTTATAAGGCACTCTAGACAAATTATTCTCCTTTATGCAATATCTCAGAGAATTAAAAAGAGGGCAGAACACAAAAGAAGCAAATTACAAGGTAATTCAGATGCAGTACATTACTGAAACAAAAGAACACAAATTTGTATGCATATAAACAAATGACAGAGACGGCAAAAATCTACAGCACAGTAGGCAAAGGTGGTCTTGGGGTTCCCCATACATAAAAAAACACCAATTCAAAGCATTTTAAGTTGACCATTACTATAGCCACAAGAGAAGATGCCAGACAGATCACAGGAGAAGAAACTAAAAGATACAGACAACTCCCTCAGTCAAGATGTCGGTGACCGGCAGAGGTGGATGCTTTGAGCTGGACATATGCAAAATTGTCTTTCTACAGTTCCAAATTAAGTGCAGTTGGGGCACCACTGTATGGGTTTAGGAGGAGCTCTTAAGGGCCTGGAACAATAAGGGTTAAATCTACAGATGACCTCAAGGAGTAGGTGCGTGGTTTGTAAGGCTGCTCAAGGTGGACAGAAACACTTACAGATAAAACATTACTAGCACATAAGAGAGACAAATATTCACTTCCACAAAAAAAAAAAAAAAAAAAAATTTCCTTCCATAAAACAAGTGGTCTTGGTACAGGCAAAAACTGTTAATCACGGTTCCAGCACCAGAGGTAAAGTGAAAAGGTCACATTTCAAACCAGGAAGCATGACATCGAGCCAAAAAAAACGGGGTTAGGTAATCAATGGTGTAGTAATAGAAGACAAATGCAGAGTTACAGTTAAAGGCAAAAAAAAAAAAAAAAAAAAACAGAGAAGTTTCTGTGTATCTGCTGGGGAGGAACAATTAGTGTAAAAATAAAGTAGCTATAAAAATTATGTGCTGCATCAAACAGTTGTGAGGAAAAACTAACTCTTGCTAACAAGTAAGCGATGAGGCAAACAACGAAGCTTGGTAGGGCATGAGAACTGTATTCATTTTTTTCAGTAATTTTGATATTTAAATTTAAATGTACTGCTCTACAGCAAGCCCAAAAGGACGAGGAAATACTCCTGGTAATGTCAGTGTAATAGTAATTCACATTGTTAACACTGGCTAAGAAGCAGGCTGTTTGTGAAAAACTGAAATCTACCAAACTGACTGAAGCCACATTGGAATGCCCAATGAAGTTTGCGAAAGAATGTGGGCAAGATGCCAGCCCACTGGCAAACTGCTGCCTGTGATGCTCACAATCAAGGATTGATTAGTGACCTCTGAAGCTGGGTGTCCAACTGGGGAGGGAATGGTGACTCAACCACTTTATCTGCCTTTGAGAGGAGGGCAAGGGTTGCTTATGGCACCACATTGTGCTCTAGTATGACCATGGGTAGAAATGTCTGCTGGTCAGCTTGCCCCACTGCTTGCCAATCCTTAGAGGTTGGCTGAGGCATATAAACATATATAGATCAGAAGAAAACACTAGTTGGGGTGTCTACATCTAATTTCCCCCACATATGGGTAACTGTACCATGAAGTGTGACCCCAGAATACTGGCTCAAGCCTAGGGGTGGTTGTGTCAGTCTACAGGGAAGGGTGAGTGGGAGGAGGACAGGTACCATCAATATCAGACAGTCATCCTGTCCTAGAAGGCAAAAAAAAAAAAAAAGTGGACAAGGTTAAAGAAAAAGCAGTTCTTGGAACTTGATCTTTGACATCTTTCAGCTAAATCTGAAGACCTATGAAAAAACTTGTTAAACTGCATTCCACCACTTTTTCTTCCTCTGGAGGATGTTCCAAGCTCCTAGCCATCTCCTTTTTGTGAAAAGGTACTTTTAAGTTACACTTCTACCCACTTCATCCTCACTCGCTGACGTTCCTGCAGATGTTACTTGGTGTCAGGCTCAGAAGTGCAGAGAGAATTGTTCCCAAACTCCTTCCAGAGGCAAGCAATCGGGCTGCTCTTCAAGAGAATGATAGGTCTTGCTCAGACAAGGAATCCCTGGAGACCTGATTACGCGGGCCCCCTTTGCCATGGGGAAGGGCATTTTCCTGACGAGTCCCCTCTGCCCGTGGGGGGGGGGGGGGGGGACGACGACGACTCACCATGTGTGTTACAAAAAGGCCCTTGGGACTTCCTGAACCACATCTTTCCCTTACTCTGATTCCTGGTATAGGACCGTTGAGGAGTGGAAAAACGTGCGCCCACAGCAGACAGGGTCTTTCAGTCATTCTCACATCTGGCTAATGTGTCTAACTTTTTGGCCAAACAGAGAAGCACCACCAGCAGAAGCGCTGATGAAGAAAGACTTGAAGGGGTCTGCAAAATCACACAAGCGCATCCAGATGCGATGTCTCATGACAACGCCTGCATCCCCTGCTGTGGCCGGCCCTTCGGCTGTATGTGCAATCAACTGCATGGACACGTTAGAGACGGACTCTAGGGTGGCAAGCTATGAGGCA
>NC_056748.1:6419883-6577383 GCF_019279795.1 Protopterus annectens | reverse complement strand
TCAATTGGGGGGGACCAGTTCACGTGAGACTCCTATTATTCCATTGGCTGATATGGTTTCATCTCCCACCAATCAGCATAACATTTCCATGTATGAGGTGCCTACGGCAGAGGATTCGCAGTTGCAAAATCCTCCAATCAGGACAGGAGATGCATTCATACAGAGTTCAGTGGGCTCTGACGTTACCAGTGAACCTGTGGTAAGGACAAAGACAAAGTACAGTTTTGTACCTACCATAAATGTAGATGTTCGAGTGCTAATACAGCTGCAGTAATCACAGATGGGTTTTCAGCCGTCAGGCGGTCCCTCGGTCGTCCGAATTCCAAAGTCTTGGTCTGGCGTCGGCTGTCGTCGCCCACTCTTCTGACGTCAGTAAGGCCAGAGTATACAAGACACAGTCGACGCCATGTTCTTCAGTCTTTCTTGCCCCAGATGTCAGGTGCCCCCAAAAGGAAGGCAATACATAAATAAGGCTTATCTACATATGCAGGCAATGCAATGTAATCCAAAATCAGTGTAAGCAAGCAAATAAAACATAGCAGGATAACCCAGTCAGGTGGCATGAAGAGGTTGTTAGGCCCCATGCCTTTACCAAGTGGGGAAGGAGGGAGGGAAACCTGTACTGCAGCTGTATTAGCACTCGAACATCTACATTTATGGTAGGTACAAAACTGCACTATGTTCATCGTGCATACAGCTGCAGTAATCACAGATGGGTAGAGTCCCAAAGCTATGCATAGGGTGGTAGGTACTATGAGGAACTGGGTTGAGCCAGAATGCCCTGCAAAACAGCAGTGGCAAAGCCTGCTCTTGTTCTGGAATATAAGGGTAGGTGGTAGTGTTTTGTGAAGGTATGTACAGAACTCCAAGTGGCTGCCTCCAAAATATCCTTAGTAGGAACGCCTCTGAGGAAGGCTGTAGAGGTGGCTGTGGCCCTGGTGGAGTGAGATCTGATACCAGTAGGGACAGATTTCCCATGATAGGAATAACAAAACCGTATGCAGTGGCCAATCCACTTAGAAATGGTCTGTTTGGTAACTGGTTTCCCTTGAGCCCCTACGACATAGGACACAAAAGTTGTTCTGATTTCCTGAAGGACTTTGTTCTGTCCAAATAATAACGTAGCTGCCTATGGATGTTTAAAGTGTGAAGCAGCCTCTCCCCTTTGTTTTGAGGGTTAGGATAAAAGGTAGGTAGGTGTATGGCTTGATTTAAGGCTACCCTGGATACCACTTTTGGCATAAAAGATGGGTTGGTACGAAGGGAAACCCTGTCCTGATGGAAGATGAGGAAGGGCTGCACCGCCATGAGGGCCTGTAGTTCAGAAACCCTAGGAGCTGAAGTGATGGCCAGAAGGAATGCTGTTTTCCAGGACAAATGTTGCAGATCTGTTGAGGCAGCAGGTTCAAAGGGAGGCAATGTTAATTTTTCTAGTATGTAATTAAGGTCCCAGGCTGGTATTGGTTGCTTCCTTGGAGGTCTTATATTCTTAGCCCCTCTGAGGAACTGTCGTAAGAGTGGGTGAGAGAATAAAGGAGGATCCGTGTTGAATTATGCAGAAATGGCTGAGGCATGTATTTTTATGGAAGAAAATGAAAGTCCACTGTTCAGCAGTTCAGCTAGGTACTGTAATACCTGAGGCAAGTTCAATTTTCTAGGGTCCTGGCCTCTTTTCTCATTCCAACAGCAAAACCGCTTCCATTTTGCGGAGTAAGCTTTTCTAGTAGATGGTCTTCTGGCCTCCAAAATGACATCCTGCACCTCCTTGGAGAGTAGGGACTGTTGGGGTGTCAAGGAATTTTCCATGCAGCGAGGTTGAGTGTTTTCAGCTGACTGTGAAGAGTTTTGTAGCTGTTCTGAGTCAGCAGGAGAGGCATTAGAGGCAGGGACCAGGGAGGAGTATGTGTTAGGCTCCTCAGGAGTGGATACCAGTGTTGCCTTGGCCAATCTGGAGCAATCAGTATCATCCTCGGTTTGTCTGTTCTTGCTTTCAAAAGCACCTTGGGCAGAAGGGGCAGAGGTGGGAATGCATAAACTGTCCATGCTGTCCAACTGAATGAAAGGCCGTCCACTTTCCAGGCCTTTGGATGAAAGGTCCTTGAACAAAACCTTTCAGTTGATGGTTCCTGTGGGAGGCAAAAGATCTATGTCTGGCCTCCCCACGCTTGGATTATCTCTGTAAACACCTGAGGATGTAACTTCCATTCATGTGGATCTGTCATATTTCTGCTTAGAGTGTCTGCCAGTGTGTTTTCCAGTCCTGGCAAGTACTGTGCTTGAAGTTCGATTTGTCTTTCCAGAGCCAAGTTCCAAAGAGTCATGGCTAGTCTGCACAAGGGGTATGAATGTGTTCCTCCTTGTTTGTTTATGTACCACATTACTGTGGTGTTGTCTGTTCTTATCAGTAATTGTCCTGGATGCAGGAAGTCCTTGAAAGCTGTAATTGCATTTATTACTGCTAGCATTTCTTTTTGATTGATGTGAAGGTGCTTTTCCTTTTGGGACCATCTGCCCTGAATGCACCTGTCCTTCATGTGCGCCCCCCAGGCGTAATCTGAGGCGTCTGTGGTTATGACTTGTTTTGCTTGACGCTTGCAGAATGGAAGGCCTGTGTTTACTTGCCATGCTTGGGCCCACCATAGAAATTCCTTTTGCAAACATGGAATTATTGGTATAATTGCTTCCAAACTGTGACTGTGTTGAGACCATAGATTTTTTAGGTACCATTGAAGTTTCCTCATATGCAGCTTTGCACATGGGATTAGAAGAATGCAAGATGCCATGAATCCCAGAGCCTGCAGGATTTTCCTTGCAGTAAGCCTGGTACTTTTTGCTAGTGTTTTGAAGTACTGAGATAGTTGCCCTTGTTTTTCTGGCGTAAGATATGCCATCTGGGTGTTTGTGTCCAAGTTGGCACCCAGGAAGGTTATTTTCTGAGATGGTGTTAGTCTTGATTTCTCCTTGTTGATGGTATATCCCAGAGAAAGCAGTAACCGTGTCACATATGCCAGATGTTCCAGTAGTATGCGTTTGCTGTCCGCTTGGATCAGGCAGTGGTCCAGATAAGGGTAAATTTGTATCCCTTGAAGTCTGCAGTACGCAATCACTGATGCCAGGCACTTTGTGAATACTCTGGGCGCAGTAGATAAGCCAAAGGGCAATGCAGAGAATTGATAGTGGATTGAACCTTCCAAAAATCTGAGGTATCTTCTGCAGCTTTGTCTGATTGGGACATGCAGGTATGCCTCCTTGAGGTCCAATGTTACCAGCCAAAACTCCTTGCCCAGCATGGGAAGAAGTTGCTGTAATGTGAGCATCTTGAATTTTGGCACGAGTAGGAATGTGTTTAGGATGGATAAGTCCAAAATGGGTCTCCAGTCGGTTCCTTTTCTTGGTACCAGAAAAAGTCTTGAATAAAAACCTTGACCTTGTTGGTGTGTAGGTACCTTTTGTATAGCTCTCATGTTTAGGAGCTTTGAAATTTGCAGTTGTGCCTCTGCCCTTTGATTTTGTGGCAGGTTTGGCATGCCTCTCATTTTTGGAAGAGTGTGAAATTGAAATTTGTAGCCTCTGTTTATAATGTCCAGTATCCATTTGTCTGTTGTGACAATATGCCAATTGCTTGCAAATAATGCTAGTTTCCCTCCCAAAGGTGCTGTCAGCTGAGACTTGCTTGGCATGGAAATGAGGGAGTCATTGGGTTTGCTTCCTGTATTGTTGTGCACTGTCTTCACCACCTCTTGGTGCTGGAGATTGCCATTGTCTGCCTCTATATGATCCTTGTGATTGTCCTCTGCCCCTTGTGCCTGTATCTACCTCTTTGGGGCTTGTCAGTGGCTGGAAAGGACCAGTTTTTGAAGGCCAATTTCTGCTAAAGCGTGGTGGTTGGACCTGTAAGAAAGCCTTGACAGTTTGCATAGATTTGGCTTTTTCTTCCATTTTCCGTAGTATGTCCTCAGCATTAGTACCAAATAGTACATCCTTTTGTAAAGGAGCATCAAGAAGTTTAGCTTTCACATGATCAGGTAAATTTTGTTCCCTAAGCCAGGCATGTCTGCGAATGACTGATCCTGTGGCAGCCGCTCTACTGGAAGCCTCTAGGGCATCATAACCACATTGTAAGGTGTGTTTACCCACTTGCTCCGAACTATGCATCATATCCTGTAACTCTTTTAAATCTGGTTGTTCCGGTTGAGACATTTTGTTCCTTAATTGTGATAACAGGTACTGTTGATATTTAATCATATGAAACTGACAGTTTAAGGCCCTCATGGCTAGGGTGGCCGAGGTATATACCTTTTTACCCCACCTTTCTAGAGATCTGGATTCCCTTTCTGCAGGGAGTGGATTCTTGGCAGTGGAGGCCTTTAATCCCTTGGGGCCTTGTGAAATGGTTTCAGGGTCAGCATTATGGCCTTTGTAGAGAAATTGGTGAGAGCTGGGTACTCTGTAATACCTATCAGGTTTTACTGGTGCAGGAGGCAGAGAATCAGTGTTAAGGCAAGCCTCCGAATAGACATCATCCAGTACATCCAAAACAGGGGTATAGCCAGAGGTCTGTGCTGAGGTAACCAAAGAAATTCCCTAAGTCTTTTCTTGGAATCTGAAAAGTCTTGGCCTTCCCAATGGAAGTGTTCCCTCAAAGTGTGCAAGGTTTCCCCAAAAGAAAAATCCTCAGGAGGGATACAGAAGGAATGGACTGTTCTGCATCCGAATCCTCAAAAGGGGAGTAAGAGTGTTCCTCTGCATCAGAATGTTCTGATAAAATGGATCCCTGATCAGAAGAGGGAGATTCTTCCTCCACTCTGGGTCTCTTGTCAGGAGGGGGCCGAGAACCTCTGATAAGAGTAATTAAATCCTCAGCCATTTTAAGCATCTGTTTCTTAGGCATGGGTCCAGGAGATGGGCCCTGTGCAACAGGCCTCGTGGGATGCCTGGCTGCTTTGGATTTAGTAAAAGCCTTTATTGAAAAAGAAGATGAGGGCCTAAATACACCATGGGTGGAGGTGGACCTGTCCACATTAGTAGGCTCGACATTAGCAGGGGCTTCGGTTGTAGTCTGGGAAAGGACAGAGGACCCAGCGGTCTCGGGTACAGAGAACACCGCCAAAGGAGTGTCGTCGGTAGTCAGGGACTGCAAAGGCGTCTCGCTGAGAACCGGACCACGTGTAGCCTGTTTTGGCGTGGTGTCGGCGGGGACCGTGGGTCTCGCGTGTCGGTCCTTTTCCTTGCGTTTTTTGGACAAAATGGTAGTCGGAGTGTCCGACGACATCTTATAATCAAAAGCTTTACCAAAGTAGTGTTGGGCGAACTCCGCCCGACGCTTGATAGTGCGTTTATTGAAGGTAGCGCAAAAGCGACAGCCCGAGACGTCGTGGTCTGGGCCCAAACAAGGTATGCAACGGGAATGGAAATCCTTATGCGGTATTTGCTTCCCACAAGAAATACAATTATTAACTTTTTCTGACATCGGTCTGAGGCAAGAAAAGTTTCCCCAACGGGGTACTTAGCTTTAAAGAAGACTTCGGTTCCAATTTTTTTTCGTAATTCAGGAGCTGGCCGACCAGCACTTGCGAACTGCTTCTGCTTCGGGCACCGCACGGCAAAAAAGACTGGAGAACATGGCGTCGGCTGTGTCTTGTATACTCTGGCCTTACTGATGTCAGAAGAGTGGGCGACGACAGCCGACGCCGGACCAAGACTTTGGAATTTGGCCGACCGAGGGACAGACTGACGGCTGAAAACCCATCTGTGATTACTGCAGCTGTATGCACGATGAACATCGGCAATGACTGTTCAACCATTTTTTTCGCTACCACTACCGATCAGGGTGAAGAGCAAACAGTCTGCAGGCTCACCAGACAATCGGGGGAGAATGAATCAGAGGCCGGAGGGTCAATAAAACTGCAACATGCTGAAGAGGATGTGGGCAACACCAAAAATGACCTAGTTTGGAACATTTCATGTAGGTATCTCACCTCTTCTTAATGTGATATACTTAACAAGGGACTATCTTTCATTCCTGCCACATCAGCAAACGTGGTAGATATTTTAATTGGCTTCAAATTGACTGAGGAATACTCAGCTAAAATTGATGTTTAATGATGAGCACAAAGCTGATAATACCAACAATAAAAGTATTTCAAGGGACACTGTTTAGAAAACAGAGTACATTTAATCCACAATTTAATTCTACACTAGATATATTTTACAAGGTATGTGAATCAGAATTTTGAGTGTATTTTGATAAAAATGGATACAAATATAATGAAAGGAGGTTTGAAAATCTTACAGCTGATGAAAAGTCAGCTTTAATAGCACTTGTGACCGATATCACCATAGTTATAAGGCCCGCAGGTAAAGGAAGCCAGATAGTAATTATGGATAGTGATTTCTACTTTGACTCTATATCTGAAATGTTTCAGGATGCCTCTGTGTATAAACAAATGTATTTATTGGACACTGATGGCATTGTTGAAAGTGTTATAAATGTTTTGATACAACAAGTCATGAATGATATGGTGACTAAAGAATTGTTTAGTTATTCTATAGTTGAGAAACCTTTGATTCCAACCTTACAAGGACTCTAAAGTCCACAAGAATCTGCAGAAACCCCCTTTCAGACCCATTGTGGCGGGTGGCTCACTGAGTCACTATCTATGTGGAGAAGCAATCGAAACCACTGTTAGCACAGTATGAATATATTCTGCGGGACACGAAACAAATGTTACAAGATTTGTATTGTTTTATTGACAGATGTGGCAAGGTTGTGGGTTGTGCCTTGATGGCAACCTATGCTATAACCTAACTATTCACAGTGATTCCTAACATGCAAGGCATAATGATGGTCAGCAACTTTCTTAAGCGCAATAGTTCCTATTCTGAATCACACAAATTTGATATGTGATTTGCTTGAAATAACTTTACACAATAATGTGTTTTTGTTCAATGGAAAGTACTATCAACAAATGTTAGGCATAGCTATGGGCACACCATGTGCCAACAGCTATGCCAACATGATGATGGCGAAATGGGAATCTCAAAATATGTTTACACATCCATTAGCTCGTGAACATTTGGTATTTTATAGAAGGTTTGTTGATGACCTTTATATTTTCTGGGTAGGTGATCAACCGAAACTGCTTGAGTTGATTGATTACATGAATCATAGTAGTGAATTTCTAAGGTTCACGGGAAAATATTCAACTGATGCTATTGAATTTCTAGACATTCGAATTAGCATTGATAATGAAGGTTATGTTCACACAGATAAATACACGAAGGATTGCTATCGTGCATCATACCTTCATAGAACCAGCATGCACCCTGGTCACACATTTAATAACATTTTGAAGGGTCAAGCAATGCGTTGTTCCAGACTAACTGATAGGAAGACTAGATGGAATGAAGAATTTGGTAAAATGTGCAATGACTATTACTAGGGGGTACTATGAACATGAAATTTGCAAGACAGCAGTTGACGTTAAAGCCATGAGGAATAAAGTACAGTTTTGTACCTACCATAAATGTAGATGTCCGAACTGGATAGCATCTGCAGTCATAACAAGTGGGTTGTCCTGATGTCGTCATCTCTGTTGGTGCATCAGCCGACGCCATTTTCCTCAGTGTTTCTTGCCCCAGATGCCAGTAGCCCTCTTGCAGGCTAAAATTTGGATAGATGCCAATGTTTCCAAATAGATAGAGGTAAACACAACAATAAGCATATATGTACATATATACAAACAAATACACCATAAAAGACTCCCCAACAGCTAGCTATTAGGAGGGTAAACACCCTAGGAGTACCACAGAGGGAAGGAGGGAGTGACTGCAGATGCTATCCAGTTCGGACATCTACATTTATGGTAGGTACAAACTGTACTATGTCCTTCATGGATGCATCTGCAGTCATAACAAGTGGGTAGAATACCATAGCCAGCTAGGGAGGAGGATAAAAGTAGATTATGGTGTGTTTAGGATCCCTTGCAGTACAGCAGTGGCAAACCCTGCTCGGGATCTGGAATATAGAGGCAAATTATAATGCTTGGCAAATGTAAGAAGGCTGTGGTAGTGGCTGTTGCTCTTGTAGAATGAGGTCTTATGTTCTGTGGAATTGGTTATGCAATTTCCTATCCATTTGGAGATTGTCTGTTTGGAAATAGCTTTTCCTTCCGAAGGTAGGTAGGTGGATTGCCTGGTTCAAAGATACCTGGATACCACCTTGGGCATAAATGTAGGATTAGTCCTCATGGACACTCTATCTTGGTGGAAGATTAGGAAGGGTTGCACTGCCATTAAGGCCTGTAGTTCTGAAACCCTCCTTGCTGAAGGTAGGAAAGCAGTTTTCCATGACAGGTGTTGTAGGTCTGCTGTTGCTGCTGGTTCAAAGGGTGTTAGTGTCAACTTTTCTAGCACAAAGTTTAAATCCCAAGCTGGTAATGGTGGTTTGTTCTACATTCTTGATTCCTCTGAGGAACTGCCTGAGCACAGGTGGATCAAAGCTGTATTCTGCTGAAATAGCAGATGCATGTATCTTGATGGAGGAGTAGGACAGGCCTGAATGAAGAAGTTCAGCCAGATACTCCAGAATGTTAGGCATATCTATGTTTGACACATCTTTTCCTCTTAAATGACAAACCTTTTCCATTTTCCAGCATAGTTCCTTCTTGTTGAAGGTCTGCGTGCTTCAAGAATAATGTCTTTAACTCTTTGAGAAAGTTCTGGATTAGCTGCTGCTATGTGATGTTCCATGCAGTCAGTTGTTTTAGGTTTGGATGTATGATGCTGTAGTTGTTCTGAGTTAACATCAAAGGCATCAGGGTATAGACATGCTCTTCAGTAGTGGGTACCAGTGTTGTCTTGGCCAGTTTGGGGCTATCAGGATTATCCTTGGACGCTCTTTCCTTGATTTTAGTAGTACCTTGTGTATCAAAGGAAGAGGTGGGAATGCATATGCTGTTAGGCCTTTCCAGTTGAAGGAGAGTGAGTCCACTTTCCATGCTAGTGGATGGCAGAATTTTTGAGCTGGTGATTGAGAGGTGATGCGAATAGGTCTATCTGTGGCATTCCCCATTTCTTTGAGATGGTCTTGAAGATGTCCGGTTCTGCTTAATATGTCTGCTAGAGTATTACAAATATTGCCTGTAACTGAATGTTGTAGCTGAGTGCCAGGGTCCACAGCTCCAAGGTCATTCTGCATAGGGGTATGAATGAGTGCCTCCCTGTTTGTTGATGTACCACATGACTGTGGTGTTGTCTGTCCTTATCATCAACTGGCCCTCTTTGAGGAATGGTTTGAACTTTTGGATTGCCAGTTTTACTGCCAGCATTTCTTTTAGATTGATGTGCAGGTGAAGTTGATCCTGTGTCCACAATCCTGACATCTGAGAAAAGGGTAGGCCTGGGTTTGACTGGCATGCCTGAGCCCACCATAGGAGCTCCTGTTTTAAGCATGGAATTAGTGGGATTTCTGTTTCTAGACTGTGTCTGTGTTGGGACCATAAATTCTTTAGGTACCACTGAAGTTTCTCATATGTAGTCTGGCAAATGGGACCAAGATTATGCATGATGGTGGAAGTTCTTTAGAATGTCCTTGTTTGGGATGGTATCAGCCTTGACTTTGTAAAATTGACTGTGTATCCCAGTCCTTGTAGCAAGTAAATGACCAGGTATGGGCAAATTTGAATTCAGATAAGCCAAAGGGCAATGCTGAGAATTGATAGTGCTCTGATCCTGCAAGAAATCTGAGGTATCTTCTGCAGATTGGTAGAGTTACCAGCCAAGACTTTTGCCAGCCATGGAAGAAGTTGCTGTAGGGTCAGCATTTTGAATTTTGGGACAATGATGTATGTATTTAAGGTGGACAGATCGAGAATTGGTCTCCAACTTTTGTTGGCTAACTCCATTATCTGTCGAGCCTCTGTTTTTGATTTGGAAGAGGAGCTGCTATTTGTTCCTGGTAGGCGAGTTAGGATTAAGTCACTGTGGTTGTGCTGATGTAGTGGCAGTGGCTGTGTCTGTGCCTCTGTTGTTACCTCTGTAGGCACCTCCTGCTGGTTTCTGCCTCTGGAACGCCTATTCCTGCCCTTTGAAATTTTGTGCCTGCTGGGCAGGTGTACCAAACAAACTTGTCTTGTCCATAGGAGCATCTAGCAACTTGGCTTTAAACATGATCCGTAAAGCTTGTTCCTTTAGCCATGCATGCCTTCTTATCACTGTGCCTGTCATGGCTGATCTAAAGTGCATCATAGCCACATTTTAAGGAATGGTTGCTAACCTGTTGTATGTTATTTACCATCTCTAATACATATTTCTTATCAAGAGATTCATCAGTGGTTAGTTTTAGTTAACTGATCAAGCATAAACTCTTGGTATTGTATCATGTGAAACTGACAGTTTAAAGCTCTAGCTGAGAGAGGCTGAAGTGTAGACCTTTTTTACCCCATCTGTCTAATGAAGAAGGAATAGGGTTTTAGCTGTGGGTCATGCTACTGCCTTGGGACCCTGAAAGGTGGTGATGAGTATCTGGCACCCTGTAAAATCTGTCTGGTTTGGCAGGGCATCATCCACCACAGATAGAACAGGAGGTATAGCTAAGGGCCTGTGCTGTGGGAGGTGCAGAAAGGTTCTAAGTCTTATTCTGGAGTCTGAAAATCCTGTTGCTGCCATTGGAACTGTTCAAAGGAGAATTCTTCTGGTGGGAAGCAGCAGGAATGGATTCTTCAGCATCAGAATCTTCAAAATGAGAAGGGAGCCTCTGGCTGGTCAGTTATGTCTGATTCATCAGCAGAATCATCAGAAGACACTGGCTCAGGCCCTGTCTGGGTGAGATTGAGATCCTCTAATTAAAGAAATTAAATCTTCTGCCAAAGAAAGCATTTGAGAACTAGAAGAGGGCCTGGATGGGGGGGGGTTTAACAGGCACTGATTTAGTAGTCTTGAATAGGTTCAGCTGTTTTAGATCGGTTTTTTCCGAAACGCCGAAACCGACACTGTTGGGTTTGCTTGGTTTTTCGTTCAAACGGCCGGAAACCGCGAAAGAGTCAGTCTTATCTTCTGCTTTTTTGAAGATTGGGAGGTATTTGTTTCCCACAGGTTAAACAATTGTTAACTTTTCTGACATCGGCTGAGGCAAGAAGAGTCTCCCAACAACGGGTACTTAGCTTTAGAAGTCTTCAAAGTCGGGTCGTAGAAGTAAGGATCCGACCGACAGGCCGACAGCTAGGCACTTGCTTGCTTCGGCGCGCGCCACGCAAGAAAGACTGAGGAAAATGGCGCCGCTGATGCTTTTATACAAGAAGAACAGAAGATGACGCCGGTGGAGGCGACATCAGCCGGCCGGACCCGGACTTTGCTGCCTGACGACAGGACAACCCACTTGTTATGACTGCAGATGCATCCATGAAGGACATCAGAGCTAAACCATATTTTTCTAAACCCCAGAAGCAAAGTAAAGTTTATAGGAAGCCAGAAAATAAGGCTTCATTCATTTTTGCCTATACTAGGGACGATGAGGCAATAAGAAGTATTCTACAGAGGAATTGGAAAATACTTCAAACTGACATTCAGATAGCTCAGATTGTGGGGGGAAAAAACGCATGTGACATATAAAAACATGAAAAATCTAAAACGCAGGTTATGTTACCCCAAAGGTAGCAATCTTCAGGGCAAGGGACCATCAGATGTGGCCACTAACTTCTGTGATTATATATATGAAGGGTCCAATTTTAAGCACCCTGAAAGAGGCAGCATATTTAACTTGTACAGCAATGCTAATTGTAATAGCAGAAATCTCATTTATTCAGATCGATGTATGCATTGTTTTTCATTTTATGTTGGAAAAACCAACATACGCTTGCTTACATGAGCATATTAGAGATCATGTATATTGTTATTGTATATTGTTAAAGGAAAGGGACATACATACAGTGCCATCACAAAACATACCTTAGAATCGGGGAATACACACCAGTTTAAATTTAATGCATTGGAATTGGTACCAGTGGGCAATAGATTAGGTGACATCTCCAACACAACAGAGAATAATGAACTAAGATGGATTATCAAACTTAGAGCTCACTTGGGTAAAAAGCTCAATGATCACATAGCCATTACTGCTAGATTAAGGGACAGGAAACTTAAGAAATAATGAGATTTTATATATGATATACATGCCATACTATTTGGGAATGTGTCTCTAAATAATTCAATGCCTCTTGGTTTGTTTGAATGTTTAATGTTACAAAAGGAAGTAATGTATGTTTTAGTGAGGTCTGACGAAGCAATTTTAATTGTGAAAGCGCTCACCTTTTATTATTTTATTAAAAGTAGTTTGACTTTTAGAACGTTTGCCTGCTTTTCTGCTGTGCTTTGCCATATTTTTGCTGCTTTTTGTATGTACATGTGTGTGCATGTATGTATGTGTGTATATATATAAATATATATGTGTATGTGTATATATATATATATATATATATATATATATATATATTTCACACACAGATTATATACATATATACATCTGATGATTGGGGATCTTTTTATTACTGGTGTTTACATGGCTATTTAGTCCATATGCGCTGGAAATGTGACATTTAGTGTTGATTCAATTTGAGATTACGGGCCATGGTAGGTTTACTGTTATCTTGGTCGAGATCGGTCGCGCTTCCATCTGTAGCTACCTTAGGATGATGAAAAGGTATGCCTCTGATTTAGTCAAATTAAGTCGTATAATTAGTTATTTTCTAGGCATTTTTGTAATATCTTTCAATTTTTTATGGTTATACTTTACATTTTATAACTTTTCCACTTGTTAGTTAGCACTAGAATGGCCATTATACATAGTATTTTTTTTTTTTAGCAAGAGTTGACTGGCTAGTTAAGTATGAAAGTTATCCATTTGCTCATTGTGTAGCAGTGGACTGCTACTGGTACGAATGTGGGACCAATGTTTGTTGGCCTACAATGGATGGGGAGTACCTAGATGGTAAAGTCAGCTAATTTTAAGGATATCTTTAGCAGCAATATGTTTGTATGGAATGCAGCTACCATAGGATGATGCAAAGGTATGCCTCCGAACTAGCTAAATAGAGGTATTCAATCAGTTATTTCATAGGCATCTTTGTAATATGTCTCACTTTCTTATGGTTACATTTAGCATTTTATAACTGTTCCGCATGCTAGTCAGCTCTAGAATGGCCGATACATATGGCTTATTAGCAAGTGTCGATTGGCTAGATAAGGATGAAAGCTATGCATTTGCTCACTGTGTAGCCAAGTGAACTGCTGCTGATGTGAATGTGGGACCAATGCTTACTGGCCTACACTGGATGGGGCTGAGTGTCTAGATGCTAATGCCAGCTAATTTTAAGGACCCTTTTAAGATGATTGAAGGGTAGCCAACAACACTGGCTATTCATTTATTAAGTCAACCAATGTCATAAGGTCTTTACGAGCGGAAAATATATTTTGTAATAAATGATCATTCTTTTGTGATTGGTTTTATGAAAGAACTTGACTCCTGATTGGCTATCTGATTTTACCTCTAATGCTAGTTTATTTTCTGAAGAATTTGGCACATTTTTTCTTAAAGATTATTGGTGCAAATTTTATTTAAATAGGCAATGATGTTTTACGCTAGCAGATCTGAAGGGTTATATTACCCAAAAGTGTTTATCATTGTTTTATCAGAAACTGTAATGTTTCTTATTGTTTTTATTTTTCACTCTTTTGTACTATTAAATCGAGATTTTACCCTCTTCACATGGTGAACATGCAGAGCTTGTTTTATCCCTTATATTCATTGAGCGCTACTGTGTTTTCCCTGGCAGTCAAATCTGGCTAATTTTCTGGGATATTACACACACACACACACACACACACACACACACATATATATATATATATATATATATATATATATATATATCTGTGTGTGTGTGTGTGTGTTTATATAGATATATATATATATATATATATATATATATATATATATATACACACATACAAACACACAGTCCTCCAACATGGTATGGAGAAGACAAAGGAAGAGTAATGGAAATAGGGTAGGGCTGGAGATGGCTTTTAAATACGAAACAAGGGGAGTCAAGGCTGTGTCATGGCAGTTACTTCTCGGAGTCTGGTACTAGTGGCTCCCAGGCTTTTTTTTTTCCTTTAATTCTTTCCTAAGCTCATCTTTTCCACCCTTACTAGCCTTATTCTTTTGCTGCTTGGTGCATAAAGGCCAAGATTTTCTGGAGTAACTTCTGTGAACTTGGGTGACTGGGATTGAAAGAGCTGCTTTACTGACTATTTTTCCTTTCTCCTCCAATCTTTAAAAGGCATCTTCAGGGTCTGAAGAGGAGGTCCTTACCTGGAGGGACATAAAAGGAGCTCTGTCTTTACATGGTTGGGCAGGAGCCAGGTACCTGCTACCCTACATGATACACCAACAGCATCATATCCACATTTTAAGAGTGCAGTTCAACCATCGGTTTCAGATCCAAATCAAAAATCGTCTTTGCCTTAATCTTCATCTTTTCCAGCAGGGATTACCAATAAGCAGGTATGTGGGTCTGGCCATTTGATAGAGAGTACCAGAAGTGTATACTTTTCACCCAGATCTGTCAAGTATTCTGCCCTCCTCGTCAATAGGGCATGGGATCCTATAAGGAGCCAATGAGGATCCTTTATTGAAATCCAGTGACACTACAACCTGATTAAAGGGCTCTTTATGAGAATCTTTGACCATTATAAATGTGGTTAAGTTCCATAGATGCAGGGGAGGGAATTTAATAAAAGGTGATTAAAAGCAAAAAAAAAAAAGAAGTTATGTACTCACCATAAAGTTTCATCTGAGTAGGTAAACTTCATTTGTCAGCAATCTGTGGGTATTTGATCCAAGCCGGCAGCTTCAAACAGCTAAGATCAAAGCTCCAAGCTCCTCCCTCTTGCCCATAATCCCCTGCTATCCCTTCCTGACCTCAGATCGAGTTTGCTTAGTAACACAGAGCATTACAACACAAAGGATCACCTGCACATCCTAACCTAGAGTTATCCGGAAACAAAGGGCAAGGAATCCTTTTAGTACGCACTATAGGTTAGGGGGATGGAGGGGGGGGTCGGTTGCTGACAAATGAAGTTTACCTACTCAGATGGAACGTTATGGTGAGTACATAACTTCTTTATCTGAAGCAGTTAACTTAATTTGTCCATCAACCTGTGGGACACAGTCCCCAGCTACACAAATCCTTGGGAGGTCCTCATGGAAGGACATTCTGGAGCACTGCAGAGCCGAAGGATGCTCTCCCTCTGGAAATTATATCCAACTTGTAATGGTTAATGAACGTATGAGATGATGCACAAGTGGCTGCTGAACAAACGGCATCCAATGACACTCTGGACCAAAAGGCAGCAGAGGTAGAAATCGATAGAGTGGGCGTGGACTCCTTCAGGTTCAGGTCGGCCAGAACTCTTATATGCAAGAAGTATACATTGGGAGATCCATCTGGACAATGTAACTTTTGATACTGGTTTTCCCAAAGAGGGTTTAGCAAAGGATACAAAGAGTTGCTCAGATTTCCTGTGGTCAGCGGTCCTGTGCAAGTAGAACCTCAATTGCCTGTGTACGTCCAGAGAATGTAACTTGTATTCACCCTTGTTCTGATAATTTGGAAAGAATACTGGTAAATAGATTGATTGATATTGGGCTCCGAAGCAACTTTGGGCAAAAAGGAGGGATTGGTTCTGAGAGAAACTCTATCTTTACGGAAAACCAAATATGGTGGTTTGGCGCAAAGGGCTTGAAGCTCCGAAACACTTCTGGCCAAAGTGATGGCAATAAGAAAAGTCATCTTCCAAGATAAGTATTTTAGATCCACCGAAGCTGCAGGCTCAAAGGGAGGAGCTGTCAGAGACTGGAGAACAAGAGTTAAATCCCATGGAGGAACTGCATCTTTAACAGGAGGCCACAAGAGGAAAGTGCCTTTTAAGAAGGTCTTGCATAATTTGTAAGAGGCCAAGGGGACCGAGATCACTTCCCACATGATAGTGGGAGATTGCGGCTAACTGGATTTTGACCGTAGAGGAGCTAGCACCCTGGTCGAATAAGATTGACAAAAATTCTAGCACTGCTGGTAACGGAGCTGTAAAGGGGTCTATGTTTCTGTGCTCCACCCAAATTGAAAAGCGCTTCCATTTGCTATTATAAACCTTTCTCATAGAAGGCTTGTGAGCGACTACTAGAATAACCGTAACAGAGGACGAGATACCGGGAGTCCTAGCTATTACTGGAACTGGATCAACCAAACTGTAAGCTTGAGGTTGTCCAGGTTCGGGGTTGTTAATCCTAGTGGGTGAGAGATCAGATCCGGAGTGGGATCTAGAATCCATGGGGGATTCACTAGATGAGACCATAGACATGGGAACCACGCTTGACGAGGCCAGAATGGGGCTATGAGGATCACTCTGCTCCCCAACCGACGGGCTTTCTGCAAGAATTTTAGCATTAGGGGAAGAGGTGGATAAGCATAAAGTAGACCGGATGGCCAAACATGCACCAGAGCATCTCTGGGGGATTCATCCGGTGGGGGAATTAGAGCGAAGTAGTCACTGCACTTTGCATTTGAAGGAGACGCGAAGAGATCGCAGCAAGATTGACCCCACTTGAAGATTTGCTTCGCTACTCTCGGGGACCACTCGTACGGTGAAAGGATGGTTCGACTCAGCCTGTTTGCCAAGATGTTTGACCGGCCCGGAATGTGCGTCGCTATGAGAAAGCGGTTGGTAGAGATCGCCCATTCCCAAACTCTCATGGCTTCTCGACAAAGTGGATAGGATCTGGTTCCCCCTTGCTTGTTGATATACCAGACTACTGACATGTCTGTCTGAATTGCAATTGTCCCCAAGGGAAGAAGGGCTTGGAGTGCTTGCAACGCCAAAAGCACTGCTCTCATCTCTAGGACACTGATATGCAACAAGGTCTCTGAATGGGTCCACGTGCCTTGGACGGTTCTGCCCATACAGTGCCCCCCCACCCGAGGCGAGAAGTGTCCGTGGTCACCGTGGTTAGAGGAGGGGACATAGAGAAGGGGCGCCCTTTCTGGAGGTCCGGGGACTGGAGCCACCAGAATAGGGCTTTCCTGCAAACCCTGCTGAGGGCGATGGGTGAACTTGGTGGATGTTGCAGGATGGACCATTGAACCTGCAAGGTCCATTGTAGTACCCTCATGTTCAAGCGCGCTAAGGGTAGCAGGTTGATTGTTGCTGCCATGGAACCTAGAGCCCTCAGGACCAATTCCGCTGGAGGAGCCGGGGAGTTTAGAAGGGCCAGCACGTGGAGCTCTAGTGTGCGAAGCCGGTCCGGAGTTAAGAAGACTTGCAAAAGGTTTGTGTTTAATCTGGCCCCAATGAAGTCCAAGATCTGGGTTGGTTGAAGAGAAGATTTTTTGATACTGATTGTGATTCCCAGTCGGGAGGCCAAGTGGAGGAAGTAATCTCTGGCTGAACACAGTAGATGCCTGGTGGGGGCGGTCAAGAGCCAGTTGTCCAGGTACGGAAAGACCTGTATTCCCTGGAGTCTCAGGTGGGCCGCTACAACTGCCAAGACTTTGGTGAACACCTTGGGAGCTGTGGTGAGACCAAAGAGAAGGGCCCTGAACTGGTAGTGGCTGGCTCCTAGCCGGAAGCGTAGAAACCTTCTGGATCGCCCTGTCCATCAAAATGTGGTAGTACGCATCCTTGAGGTCTATAGAGCACATCCAGTCGTTCTCCTGCAGGAGTGGGAGAATGAATTGAATGGTGACCATCCGGAACTTTTCTTTGGCCACTGACAGGTTTAGAAAGGACAGGTCGAGGATTGGTCTCAAGTCCCCCATCTTTTTTGGCACCAAGAAGAACCTGGAGTAAAAGCCTGATCCGGATTGGTCTGGGGGGGACATGCCGGATTGCTCTTTTTTCTAGCAGCTGGAGTATTTCTGCGGCTGCTGCCTCCCCTTGATTGGGTGGAACATCGGGGAGGCTCCGGGGTTTGGGAGGGAGATTGAGAAAGGGGATCTTTTAACCTCTGGATATGATTTGAAGCACCAAGCGATCTGTTGTAATGGACTCCCAAACTGCTAGGTGCCTCAAGAAACGCCCCCTGACTGCCTCCAGAGTGGAGCAGTCGGGTAATCCTTCAGGGTTGCTGTGCGGGCCGATCAGAAAAGGGTTCTCTCGACCTGAAATTCTTCGGTCCCCCTCTGCCTCTGGGCTGGCGCCACCCTGTCCTCCTCTGCCTCTGAAGGACGAGGGGTCCGGAGCGAAACGGA
Organism: Protopterus annectens; assembly: GCF_019279795.1. Lineage (NCBI taxonomy): Eukaryota > Metazoa > Chordata > Ceratodontiformes > Protopteridae > Protopterus > Protopterus annectens. The sequence goes on along the minus strand of NC_056748.1, from coordinate 6,559,078 downwards.
CTGTTGAGACTTCCGGAACCACATCTTCTTCTGTCCCTTTTGGTTCCTACAGAAGGACGTCTGGGGAGCAGAGAAGCGGACTCCGACGGCAGACGTCTTCCGCCTTTTCTCACTCTGGACCAGCGTGTCGCGACGGTCTTGCCAAATAGCGAAGAACCGTCAAATGGGGCATTAGCGAAGGAAGCCTTGAAGGGTCCCGCAAAATCGCAATGGCGGAGCCAAGCATGCCATCGTAAGACAATGCCCGTTCCGCTAGCTCTAGCGGCTCCTTCCGTAGCATGGGAGAGGAGCCGCATAGAGGTGTTCGCAATGGATTTGAGAATGGCCATTCGGGTTGAGAATACTTTCTTATCCTCGGCCGACATGGACTCTGGGGGCGACCCGGCGTATTCTTTGATGAGATCCCACTGGAGTCGTATCACGTGTGCCATATAATTCAGCGACCTTACAGAGAAGGTGGCTGAAGCGAACATCCACTTCCCCAGGCGGTCCATCGTCCGAGACTCCTTGTCTGGAGGATGGATCGAGGAACTCTCCCGGGCTAGTTCCTTTCTGGTGGCGGCCGCCACCAACATGGCATCTACAGGAGCACCCTTGCTCCAACACGTCCTATCAGAAGGGGGGGCTGAGAATTTTATCTGGTCTCTTTGGAATGGGCTCCACAGTGTCCGGCTCCTTCCATGCCCTGGTAGTAATCAGGTCTACCAGGGATCGGCGGAGGGACACCCAAGAGGTAGATGGGCTCGTCAACGCCACCAGAAACAGACTCATCAGAGGAAGGTTTTGGGCTGACCACCCCTCTAATTGAATCATTTCCATGATGTCTCCGAAGGAGACGCCTTCGAGGTGACCTTGGGGAACCTTCCCCTTCCTCTAAGTCTGTGTCTTTTGTCAAGGACTCAGGTGAGTCCAAGTGCCTCCTCTTGCACTTGCGTTTGTGAGGAATCTCCTCGGGGGGGGGGGGCTGTCCGAAGAGGCCTCACCAACCACATCCTGTTCCTCCAAGGGAACTATCTAGGACGTAGGCTGTCCCTGGGGCCGGGTGATGGAATTTAGGCCCGTCTGAGAGGGAGTGCAGGGTGGAACCGTAGCAGGAGCCTGGGGCCTCGAATCCCTCGACAATACCCTCTCCACGACATCGAACGCCAAAGGAGAACTGCTCTCTCTGGGATCCGGGAGCAGTCCCCTCGGATCCGGTGTGGATCGGAGCTGGCGCCGAAGCAATTGGATCCGAAGGGCCAGTATGCTCTGACCGAGACGGAGCCAAAGACACACCGACACCTCCGGATCTGAAGCTCAGCTTTCGGCTCAGAGAGCTGGGATCCGAAAACGGACCCGACAAACTCGAGGGTGCCGTCCGCGCTGAAGTATGAGGTACTATCGGCGCCGACACTCCCCCGGCTCCCATGCTACCCGGCTCCGAAGACTCCGAACCCTGGAGTGGGACAGAGAAGGGGCAATCGGGGCAAAAAAGGGGGTCGAGCTCCCCCCTGGAGGGGGGGGGTGCAGGAGCACTCCCATCTGCAGCTGGGCCTGGAGGAACCTACGCATCATCCGGTCCATGTTTGCATCGGACAAGCTTCGGGGTGACCTAGAGGAGGCCACCGAGGTGGGCCGGGAGTGCCACCTCGATGACCTCGAAGGCGGCCGGGTCCCCTCCTCCGGCCCCGAGGAAAAACAGGGTGAATGGAGCTGGGAAGGAGAAGGCCCGGAGGCCCTGGGAGAAGCTACTTGCTTGGCCGGCGGGGCCAAGGAGGAAGACTCGGCCCGCCACTTGTGGTGCTTCTCTTTCTCCTCTCCTCCTAGCTTCCCTCTCCTCCTGGCCTGAGGAGGGAGGGTGAGTCCCGGCCAGGGGAGCAGGGATGGAAGGTGGCACTGCCGCAGCAGGTGCCACGGAGGGAGAAGAGGACGAAGTCGAGTCCGGGGGCAACAGTCCTGCCAGAATCAACTTCGACCTCCTGTCCCCTCAAAGCCCTGGGGTTGAAGGCTGCACAAATGGTGCAGCCTGAGGAGAGGTGGTCAACCCCAAGGCAGATAACACACAGAGTGTGGCCATCCGCTGGGGACAGCTTATGGCCACACTCGGTGCATTTAGAAAAGGCTTTACAGGCCTCAGACATGACTAGGGACAAAATTACACTAGGCCCAAAGACGGACACACCTTCACACACGGAGGGAGGTAATTTAACTAAAATTAACTACAAAAACAGTTAACAACTGGAAACTAACTAAGGAGCAACACACACACAAATTTTTACTGCTATAAAAAGGATTTTTCTCACAAAAACGATCTACTCCCACGCCTGGAACTCGTTCAGAGCTGGTGACTGAACCGCGGCAAACGAGATCTGAGGTCAGGAAGGGATAGCAGGGGATTATGGGCAAGGGGGAGGAGCTTGGAGCTCGGATCTTAGCTGTTTGAAGCTGCCGGCTCAGATCCGATATGGATCCGATACCCACAGGTTGATGGACAAATGAAGTTAACTACTTCAGTTCATAACTTAAGACACAGTTAACACACATTAATAAAAAAATACCATGTCAATATTATTTATATGTTGAGTAACACACAGTCACCATAAAATTACATAAATTACTAAAAATCCTGCTTCCTTCCCTTATACCTCACATCCACCTGAACTTTATTCTGCATGCACTTTTCCCCAAATTCCATTTTTACTTAACTTGCTCCTTCCCTTTTCTAAAGATTACATCTGTAGTTACTTTATATTCTTTAGAACTTTCAGTACCTCAGTTACACCTGGTATAGACCTGGATTTCCATTTTCTAGTAATTGCTTTTTGGCAGCCAGTAGCATTTAACCTTTTAAGGCATTATTAAGTACAAGCAATTCATATCCTATGTTCCAACTCAAGAGAATAATTTCCTTAGTTACAGCCATTTGCTCCCTCTACATTTCTGACAGAGTATTCTACAGTGAATTTTTTAAATCTGCTAAATCATTACATTTGCAAAAAGGACTCCAAGCTACCTCTCTCTTTTCTATCACACCAATCTATTTCTAGACCTGTCTCATACTTGGGAGCCATATACATGTCCTCCCATTGTTCCTTTGTAAATTGCCTTTCCAGTCTATCTTCCCAATATTTTCTAACCTACACTCTCATTCTTATAGTTATCATGGAATATTTCATATGCCCTATTGGTTATCCGTTCTAGACTCAACCAAACTCTACCAGAGATGGTCTTTCATTTCGTACTCCCTATCATTTTCTCTTTGCATGTGATCGGACATCAGTCCCTGGTAGGGAAGGCAGTCTGTAAACTGCAGCCCAAATGTATGCGAGTGTGTGTTCACCCCACTTTATTACTTTTCCTTCTTTACTTACTTGCTTCCAGTACCTTCGCTTTGCCAAATCTTCTCCAGCGAATTCCAGCCCCCTCTTGCCTATTATACTCCTCCTTGCAGTCATCTCTACTGGCAAAATCTCCTTTCTCCATTCCCATATTGACTTAGTTCTTAGAATACCTCCTGCTAATTTATGAAAAGAATATGCAGTATGGTGGTGGCTATTCTTAAGGATCTGCATCCAAAATCCTACTTGCTTCTTGCATACTGAACTTCCCTCCTGTTTCATAGTCACCCCTTTCCACTTTAATTTTATAACCTTCTGCTTGCATTACGATATGAGCTTCAGCTGTGTAGCTCTAAAGTATCCATTCAAATCAGGTCATCTTAAACCTCCTTGTTCCATGTGAAAAATAACTTATCCCACTTAACTCTTGCACTCCTTCTGCTCCCAAATAAATTCTTTCAATGGGACTTGTAAGCCAACATGTTTGTGTTCCACTATCCTGGGCTGCCAGTTCTAACCTTTCATCTTTTGGTTTTAAACTCACTTCTCCTTAACCATTCCTGCATCAGGTCGATCAACATGAGGTTGTTCCAGGAGTTATCTTTGTACATAATTATGAGGCTGGGCAGATTGTGTGATGCCATTCACAAAGAGTGAAAAGACAAGCAGTCCTCGCATGAAGCCTTGTAGTACACAGTACTCCAGAGGGGAGCACAACTTTTGCAGTACTCCAGAGCTGAGCACAACCCTAGCAGCCAATGAATCATTGGCATAGATTTGAAAGGTTCTACACTTCAAAGAAGTCTTTGATCCAAACGATGGTGCTTTCTACAAAGTAGAATTTTGTCAGTTTGCCGATAATCAGGCCATGGTTAACTGTTTCACAGATCTGGGTCATTTACCCGCAGCAATGATGTTATCATTTATACAACTATAAATGGTGTCAGTTGCTGACAGAGTAGTGAATGAGTTTCTGGAACCATGCTGTTGATCACAAAGCTGGCTTATCTGTGTTTTAACATCAGCTGGTATATCATCTTTCCAAAGATTTTAGTTCATGAGCAAAGGCTTGAGATTGGCCTGTAAATCCTTGAGCTGTGTGGACAAGCTGACTTCTGGGAGGGGAATAATGACGATGTTTTAACTGAGGGGGAACAATTACTGTGGTTAGGAACAAGTTATACCCAAGAGGAAGGGATTCTGCAATTTTATAAGCTGAAACTTTAAACAGGTTGTAATGTACTGAATATGACACCTGATGTACTTTTGTTCACCTAACAGGAATGCAAGATGATAAAGTTGACTAGTATTGTTACATGCATCTTGTACCAAGGAAAGGAAATAATTGCAGATGTCTGACATAAGTATGAAGATTGTGCATAAAGTTGTTAGCTGATGTGTTTTTGTTTATTTTGATGAAAGGTAAACGTTGTGAAGTCAGTGATGACTCCAGAGAGCTGTTCAATTTCTCTCCATCTTTGGTTTTGCTGAAGTTTTGTATTGCCTTTGATTTATGTGCAGGGCTCTTACAGGTAAGTATTAAGCTAGATGCCTCAGCAGGCCATTTTAAGCATAACCAATTTCCTTTCTGAAGCTCAAATTAACTATCCCATGTAGTTTGACATTGGCTTTATCCATCCCATGGTCAATAATTATATAGTCAAACAAATTAGAATAATTGGGATCATAGACTAGATTATTTGAGGGGACCCACGCATGGAATTAACCATTTAGAAGCTGCATCTGTCCAGTAGTAGTATGGGGCAGTCCTGGAATAAATTTTCCTTTTCCCATCCACAGATCCAAGTTGTGCATGAACATGGACAGAGATGAGCTTAGTTTTATGTGGATGGAAGCCTGTTTCAGGGCAGTGTTATCTTCTGGGAAATATACCTGTCCCTCCAGACCTTTCTGTTGATATTGCAGAAGAGGTTTATATCCTTAGACCAAATATTTCCAATGCAACTTGACTTGATGTGCAGTAAATCCATCAGTAGTGGGTCGGAGGATGCCTTGTATGTCAGACACAGGTCACCTCTTAGCAGTCTGTCAGACACCGAATAAAGTGACAAGGCTTTGAGATGGTCCATGCAGGAATTATTGATGTTAAGTTGTCTATCTCGCCTTCATTCTTCCTGGATGGGTTCGGAGCCGATCCTCGGCTCCGACTCGGCCTTTTACTAAAGCTCGAGAGCTATTTACCGGCTCGAGGTCTCCCCTTATCCTACAATACTAGGAGTCAGATATCCAGATCTCGTTTGCCGCTTCAGCTACAAGGTTGCGTTTTTTACCGGCTCCAGGTTGTATAATTCTTTTACTGCTGTTTTACTGTCAGTGTTGTTGTTATATTTAGATATTCTTCTCTAATAGTTTTATTAGATCGTGTAACCCCTTTAGACCCCACTTAGGATCTCCTTTTTCTGTTGTTACAGAGTTTCCCCCCCCCCCCCACCCTTTGGGGTAGTGGTTAGGCCTGTCTCTTTAAAGTTTTTGTTAGTGATAACTGTTGTAGTTATAGTGGTATCGTACTGTTAGTTCTAGTGCGTGTGTGTCTGTGTATAGTGTTTTAAGCACTAGTTAAACTTCCCTTGGTATCTCTTTCATCATGTCTAAAGATACCAAGGTTTCAAGAAGTGTGACTCGTGCTATCAGAAGAGGTCTCTGACTGACGGTCACACTTCTTGTGTTTATTGCTTGGGCCCCCTACACCTGCAGGAATTTTGTTTGGTCGGTCATGCCTTCTGTCCGAGAGTCCTGCAGGAGCGTAGGAATAAGCTCATTTTGAGGGGCTTGTTAAAAACCAGACGGATCCCCGGCCAAGCCTTCGTCGGGGAAATCCTTAAAGCCCGCCAAACCGTCGACTCCCTGTTCGGAGCCAACGCCGAGCGGAGCTTCTGCCTCGTCGGTTCCGGCTGGAACCGACACTGAGACCTCAGTCGGCTCAGACTTTGCTATCGGAGCCTTCGCTGAGCCGAAAGCATTCGAGGTCTCCCTCTTTAGAGTCTGTTCGCTCTGCTCCCAGGTCCCCATTACTACAATTGGAGCGGAGCCATAGATCCCATTCCTCTCGGTCCTCCAGGCTATCTGATCATGACAGAGAGGGTGGTCAGTAGGCTCCTAAAGTCGCAGGCACTGGCCAAAATGTTGACTAGCCCTTCTCAACAGACTGTGGCTATCCCTGTTTCTTCAACAGTTCCTCCTCCGACTCTACCACCGTGTTCGGAGCCGGAGCTTGTTGGGGCTCGAATCGTCGGAGCCGATACCACACCTTTCGGCTCCCTCGTCGGCTCCGATCTCTTCATTGGTTCCGTCCTTGGAGGGATCCGGGCGCCGAGACTCCCTTGTCGGCTCCGAAGGGGTGAGTGGCATCGGACCCTTGTCCAACCCTGTTCTCCCTCTCGAGGCCTTGGTGCAGATGAGCTCGGCCCAGACATCGGCCTTGGAGCCATCCCTCTCGGTGCCGGAAGGGGTTCACGTCTCTTCTGAGCTGGGACCCTCTTCTCTGCCTGATAGGGGCGCCTTTGAGGTTATGAGGAGCATGCTGACTCCTGTGTCGGCTCCGCGATCGACCCCTTCGGCTCCTCCCCCCATGGTGCCTGCATTGGTCTCTGTCCACCCTCCTGACCCCAAGCGTGGAGAACAAGCGCTCCAGGTAGCCCATCTTCCTCTTCCGAGGCCTCCCCTGATCACTCAGAGGAGCCCCCTCGGAAGAGAAAATGTAAGAGGAAGCATGTTGACTCCCCTGAGTCAGTCACCTCTGACACCGACTTGGAGGATTCGGAAGGGTCCCCAAGGTCCCCCTCTGAGGATGTCTCCTTCTCAGACATCCTTGAGATCCTTAAGCAGAGGGGGAACTGGACTGCCCTTAACCCTTCCGAGGACGAGTCGGTGTATCTGGATGCGTTTGGTTCTCGCCTTTTGACCCGCTCATGGAAGTAGTGGCTCGGAAGGTGTGGACGGCCCTGGACACAGTGGAACCAACTCCCCGCAGGCCCACAAAATTCATTACAGCCCCGTCCGACAAACAGTTTCTTACAAATGGTGTCCCTGTTGATGCCATGGTGGTTGCAGCAGCCACTAAGGAGGAGTTGGCTGACCCTTCAGTGCCTGTCCATCCACCTAATAAAGAATCTAGGACAATGGACAGGTATGGGAAGCGGATGTTTTCTTCAGCGACCTTTTCCATGCGGTCGCTGAACTATCTGTGCCATTTCACCCGCCTTCAAAGAGATCTCCTTAAGGAACTGGGTGATACCCTTCAGGATCCATCTGCTGCGGGGTTTCAGGAAAAGATCAACTCCCAGCTGGCGACCCTTAATTCTATAGTCATCTCCTCCATGCGGCTCATTTCTTATGCAGCCGATGGGGCGAGTAGAGCCACAGGCACAGGCGTGGCTTTGAGAAGACATGCCTGGATGCAGTTATGTAACTTTGCTGACCCCTTTAAGGCGTCCTTCACCAATACCCCCTTCGATGGTTCAGCTTTGTTCGGACCACAGGTGAAGGATACCCTTACCAGGTGTGAGCAGGAAGGCAAGACTCTCTCTGCCGTGGGAGTCCGTTTTTCTACTCCCTCTAGACCATACCCTAAAGGTCAGAAGAGTGGAAAAATGTGGTTTCGCAAACCCCAAGGAGTCGTGCCTGACACACGTGGCGAGTTTCCCTCCAGGGGCAGAGGAGGGAACAACAGACGCCGCCCGAGGGGCAGAGGGGGTCCGCAAAATCAGGGTAGCAGGGAATCTTTCTCTGACAAACCCTTTCAGCACCCCTGAGGGGCTGCCCGACTGTCCACTCTCGGAGGCAGTCGGGGGAAGATTGTCACTGTACCCATAAGCCTGGCGACTCCTCACACAAGACAAATGGGTACAGTCTATCATATCTGAGGGTTACAAAATCCCCTTTGTCCACACTCCCGTGCAAACAAACAGGTGCCTTCCAGATGTTCCACCCGGTCTAAGGGAACAAGCAGTACTAGAAATTTCAAAACTGCTAGAAAAAAAGAGCCATCCAGCCAGTCCTAGCAGACCAGCAAGGATCCGGGATTTACTCCAAGTTCTTTTTGGTACCAAAGAAAACGGGACTGGAGACCCATTTTGGATCTCAGCAGGTTAAACAAATCTGTTCAAAGAACGAAGTTCCGGATGGTCACGCTTCAGTCCATTCTACCCTTTTTGGGTCCGGACATTTGGATGTGCTCCATAGACCTTCAGGATGTGTACTACCATATCAGAATGAACAGACGCTCCAGGAGGTTTCTCCGCTTCCGGCTGGGAGCCAGTCAACATCAATTCAGAGCCCTGCCCTTTGGTCTCACCACAGCCCCCAGGGTGTTCACCAAATGCATGGCAGTGGTTACGTCTCACCTGAGATGGCAAGGATTCCAGGTGTTTCCATATCTAGATGACTGGCTCCTAACTGCTTCCACCAGGCATCAGCTAATCCGAGCCAGGGATTATATCATCCAAACTTGCTCCGAGCTAGGTATCTCTATAAACTTCGAAAAGTCTGCGTTGTCGCCTTGTCAATCTATAACCTTTATAGGCACCATATTAATTACAAAAGAACTGTCGGCAAAACTTCCATTAGAAAGAGTATCAGACATTCGCCGCCATGTTCAAACGTTACTACAGTGCAAGAGAATTCAGGCCAGATTTGTACTGAAAACCTTGGGTCTCATGGCAGCAGCAATCACATTACTTCCCCTGGCTCGTTTTCACATGCGGATTCTTCAATGGATGCTTTTTACCCAATGGTCCTTTCAACAGCTTCCGATGTCTCACAACATAATAAATCACCCAATCATGCAAAGACCACCTTTCTTGGTGGATGGTCTCCCCTCAAGTTTTTCAGGGCAGACCGTTTGTCCTTCCGCCTCCGGTTGCCACGGTGACAACGGATGCCTCCTTGATCGGGTGGGGAGGGCATTTTCAGGGCAGGACTGTCCAGGGCACTTGGCAACCCCTAGAGTACCATCTGCACATAAACGTCTTGGAGACGAGAGCGGTACTTTTAGCGTTGCAAGCTCTTCAGGACTCTCTACCTACCGGGACTATTGCAGTTCAGACGGACAATATGTCGGTAGTGTGGTACATCAACAAGCAGGGCGGAACCAGGTCCTATCCCTTATGTCGAGAAGCACTCAAGACTCTGGCAGTGGGCGATCTCCTCTCAACGGTTTCTGATAGCAATGCACAACCCCGGGAAGTCCAACGTCATAGCGGACAGACTAAGCAGAGCAATCCTTATGCCTCACGAGTGGTGTCTCAATCAGTTAGTAGCGGACAAAATTTTCTGCAGATGGGGTCAACCTTGCTGCGACCTTTTTGCAACCCCTCTCAACAGCAAGTGCAGCGACTTCTTCACTCTCTTCCCCCTCCCAGGCCATTCCCCCAGAGACACTCTAGTTCACAATTGGCCCCCGGGTCTTCTCTATGCATTCCCTCCTTTTCCCTTAATTCCAAAACTGATTCAGAAAGCGACCGCTTTGGGAGCCAGGATGATCCTCATTGCTCCTTACTGGCCTCGACAACTTTGGTTCCCATTCCTGCATCGTCACCTGCTGTAACAGCCCTGGAATCTGGACCCAGTGCCAGACCTCTTGATCCATCAGTTGGGCGGGCTGCACCAATCCCTTCACTCTCTCAACCTCACAGCTTGGTTGCTCCACTTCCAACCTTAGCCAGGCTTCCACATATTTCTCAGCCAGTGCGTGAAATCATACTTTCTTCACACAAACCTTCTACTAGGAAGACTTATGCTAGTAAGTGGAAACGTTTTTCTTTCTGGGCAGAGGCTAGAAAGATAGACCCCTTTACAGCCCCTGTCCATAATGTTTTAGATGTTTTGCGGAACTTTTTCGAGCAGATTCCTCATCTGCCACCATTAGGGTCCAATTGGCTGCTATCGCAAATTTTCACGTTGGCCTATCAGAGTCCAGTATCATGTCCCACAAACTTTGTAAGGCCTTTCTTAAGGGGACTATTTTACTTAGACCCCCGGTTAAAGATACCCCCCTCCGTGGGATTTGAACTTGATATTAACTTCATTGATTCTCCCTCCTTTTGAACCTGCAGCTTCTTGTTCCTTAAAGTTACTCTCCTGAAGACTCTCTTCTTAGTAGCCATCACCTCAGCTAGAAGAGTATCGGAACTTCAAGCCCTTTGTATTAGTCATCCTTATCTTATTTTTCACAAAGATAGAGTTTCACTCAGGACTAATCCTTCCTTTTTACCCAAAATACCCTCAGAGACCAATCTCAACCAGGCTATTGATCTTCCTGTCTTTTTTCCTAATTATTCAAACAGCTGAACAAAAGTTACACTATTTGGGCGTTCACAGGCAATTACGTTTTTATTTGGATAGGACCAAACAGTCAAGAAAATCAGATCAACTCTTCCTGTCCTATGCCGAGGGCAAGCAGGGCCTGCCAGTTTCTAAGGTAACCTTGTCCAGGTGGCTGGCCTCTATTATTACCTTGATCTACCAACTGAGACATAAAGAACTCCCTACAAAACCAAAAGATCATTCCACCAGAGCATTGGCTACGTCGGTAGCTTTTCAGGCTAGACTTCCAATGGAATCTATTTGCGCTGCTGCCACATGGGCCACTCCTCATACCTTCATTTCACATTACAAGTTGGATATGGCCTCCAGGAGTCTAGCTGATTTTGGTTCCACTGTGCTCAAGAGTCTGTTTCGATGAGCCACCCAGGGCTAAGGTGCTAGGGACGCTGTTCCATCCAGCAAGAATGAAGGCGAGATAGACAACTTAACATTAAGAAGTTATATACCTACCATAACGTTCCATGTTAGTTGTCTTCATCTCGCTTTCTTAAGGCCCCACCCTCCATCCCCCTAGCCTGGTTAGGACAGAGAAGAATCCCTTTTGAGGCCTTCTTCCTATGGTTGACCTTTTTTTTTTAGGTTGCGTCCTCCTCTGTTTATAGCACTGTAGGTAAACCTTTGGTGGGAACAAGTGTGTTTTTTCCATGGTGTTAGCTCTTCAAAACGAGATCTGGATATCGGACGCCTAGCATTGTGGGATAAGGGGAGGCCTCGAGCCGGTAAATAGCTCTCGAGCTTTAGTAAAAGGCCGAGTCGGAGCAGAGGATCGGCTCCAACCCATCCAGCAAAAAGAAGGCGAGATGAAGACAACTAACATGCAACGCTATGGTAGGTACATAACTTCTTATTTAGGCCTTGTACCCTTTTAGAAAGAACAGGTCGAGGACTGGTCTCAAGTCCCCCATCTTTTTTGGCACCAAGAAGAACCTGGAGTAAAAGCCTGATCCGGATTGGTCTGGGGGGGACATGCCGGATTGCTCTTTTTTCTAGCAGCTGGAGTATTTCTGCGGCTGCTGCCTCCCTTTGATTGGGTGGAACATTGGGGAGGCTCCGGGGTTTGGGAGGGAGATTGAGAAAGGGGATCTTTTAACCTCTGGATATGATTTGAAGCACCAAGCGATCTGTTGTAATGGACTCCCAAACTGCTAGGTGCCTCAAGAAACGCCCCCTGACTGCCTCCAGAGTGGAGCAGTCGGGTAATCCTTCAGGGTTGCTGTGCGGGCCGATCAGAAAAGGGTTCTCTCGACCTGAAATTCTTCGGTCCCCCTCTGCCTCTGGGCTGGCGTCCACCCTGTCCTCCTCTGCCTCTGAAGGACGAGGGGTCCGGAGCGAAACGGGACTGTTGAGACTTCCGGAACCACATCTTCTTCTGTCCCTTTTGGTTCCTACAGAAGGACGTCTGGGGAGCAGAGAAGCGGACTCCGACGGCAGACGTCTTCCCGTCTTTCTCACTCTGGACCAGCGTGTCGCGTACGGTCTTGCCAAATAGCGAAGAACCGTCAAATGGGGCATTAGCGAAGGAAGCCTTGAAGGGTCCCGCAAAATCGCAATGGCGGAGCCAAGCATGCCATCGTAAGACAATGCCCGTTCCGCTAGCTCTAGCGGCTCCTTCCGTAGCATGGGAGAGGAGCCGCATAGAGGTGTTCGCAATGGATTTGAGAATGGCCATTCGGGTTGAGAATACTTTCTTATCCTCGGCCGACATGGACTCTGGGGGCGACCCGGCGTATTCTTTGATGAGATCCCACTGGAGTCGTATCACGTGTGCCATATAATTCAGCGACCTTACAGAGAAGGTGGCTGAAGCGAACATCCACTTCCCCAGGCGGTCCATCGTCCGAGACTCCTTGTCTGGAGGATGGATCGAGGAACTCTCCCGGGCTAGTTCCTTTCTGGTGGCGGCCGCCACCAACATGGCATCTACAGGAGCACCCTTGCTCCAACACGTCCTATCAGAAGGGGGGGCTGAGAATTTTATCTGGTCTCTTTGGAATGGGCTCCACAGTGTCCGGCTCCTTCCATGCCCTGGTAGTAATCAGGTCTACCAGGGGATCGGCGGGAGCGGACACCCAAGAGGTAGATGGGCCTGCGTCAAACGCCACCAGAAACAGACTCATCAGAGGAAGGTTTTTGGGCTGACCACCCCCCTCTAATTCGAATCATTTCCATGATGTCTCCGAAGGAGACGTCTTCGGGAGGTGACCTTGGGGAACCTTCCCCTTCCTCTAAGTCTGTGTCTTTTGTCAAGGACTCAGGTGAGTCCAAGTGCCTCCTCTTGCACTTGCGTTTGTGAGGAATCTCCTCGGGGGGGGGGGGCTGTCCGAAGAGGCCTCACCAACCACATCCTGTTCCTCCAAGGGAACTATCTAGGACGTAGGCTGTCCCTGGGGCCGGGTGATGGAATTTAGGCCCGTCTGAGAGGGAGTGCAGGGTGGAACCGTAGCAGGAGCCTGGGGCCTCGAATCCCTCGACAATACCCTCTCCACGACATCGAACGCCAAAGGAGAACTGCTCTCTCTGGGATCCGGGAGCAGTCCCCTCGGATCCGGTGTGGATCGGAGCTGGCGCCGAAGCAATTGGATCCGAAGGGCCAGTATGCTCCGACCGAGACGGAGCCAAAGACACACTGACACCTCCGGATCTGAAGCTCAGCTTTCGGCTCAGAGAGCTGGGATCCGAAAACGTACCCGACAAACTCGAGGGTGCCGTCCGTGCTGAAGTATGAGGTACTATCGGCGCCGACACTCCCCCGGCTCCCATGCTACCCGGCTCCGAAGACTCCGAACCCTGGAGTGGGACGGAGAAGGGGCAATCGGGGCAAAAAAGGGGGTCGAGCTCCCCCCTGGAGGGGGGGGGGGTGCAGGAGCACTCCCATCTGCAGCTGGGCCTGGAGGAACCTACGCATCATCCGGTCCATGTTTGCATCGGACAAGCTACGGGGTGACCTAGAGGAGGCCACCGAGGTGGGCCGGGAGTGCCACCTCGATGACCTCGAAGGCGGCCGGGTCTCCTCCTCCGGCTCCGAGGAAAAACAGGGTGAATGGAGCTGGGAAGGAGAAGGCCCGGAGGCCCTGGGAGAAGCTACTTGCTTGGCCGGCGGGGCCAAGGAGGAAGACTCGGCCCGCCACTTGTGGTGCTTCTCTTTTCTCCTCTCCCTCCTAGCTTCCCTCTCCTCCTGGCCTGAGGAGGGAGGGTGAGTCCCGGCCAGGGGAGCAGGGATGGAAGGTGGCACTGCCGCAGCAGGTGCCACGGAGGGAGAAGAGGACGAAGTCGAGTCCGGGGGCAACAGTCCTGCCAGAATCAACTTCGACCTCCTGTCCCCTCAAAGCCCTGGGGTTGAAGGCTGCACAAATGGTGCAGCCTGAGGAGAGGTGGTCAACCCCAAGGCAGATAACACACAGAGTGTGGCCATCCGCTGGGGACAGCTTATGGCCACACTCGGTGCATTTAGAAAAGGCTTTACAGGCCTCAGACATGACTAGGGACAAAATTACACTAGGCCCAAAGACGGACACACCTTCACACACGGAGGGAGGTAATTTAACTAAAATTAACTACAAAAACAGTTAACAACTGGAAACTAACTAAGGAGCAACACACACACAAATTTTTACTGCTATAAAAGGATTTTTCTCACAAAGCGATCTACTCCCGCCTGGAACTCGTTCAGAGCTGGTGACTGAACATGACAAACGAGATCTGAGGTCAGGAAGGGATAGCAGGGGATTATGGGCAAGGGGGAGGAGCTTGGAGCTGGATCTTAGCTGTTTGAAGCAGCCGGCTCAGATCCGATATGGATCCGATACCCACAGGTTGATGGACAAATGAAGTTAACTACTTCAGTTCATAACTTAAGACACAGTTAACACACATTAATAAAAAAATACCATGTCAATATTATTTATATGTTGAGTAACACACAGTCACCATAAAATTACATAAATTACTAAAAATCCTGCTTCCTTCCCTTAAACCTCACATCCACCTGAACTTTATTCTGCATGCACTTTTCCCCAAATTCCATTTTTACTTAATTTGCTCCTTCCCTTTTCTAAAGATTACATCTGTAGTTACTTTATATTCTTTAGAACATTCAGTACCGCAGTTACACCTGGTATAGACCTGGATTTCCATTTTCTAGTAATTGCTTTTTGGCAGCCAGTAGCATTTAACCTTTTAAGGCATTATTAAGTACAAGCAATTCATATCCTATGTTCCAACTCAAGAGAATAATTTCCTTAGTTACAGCCATTTGCTCCCTCTACATTTCTGACAAGAGTATTCTACAGTGAATTTTTTAAATCTGCTAAATCATTACATTTGCAAAAAGGACTCCAAGCTACCTCTCTCTTTTCTATCACACCAATCTATTTCTAGACCTGTCTCATACTTGGGAGCCATATACATGTCCTCCCATTGTTCCTTTGTAAATTGCCTTTCCAGTCTATCTTCCCAATATTTTCTAACCTACACTCTCATTCTTATAGTTATCATGGAATATTTCATATGCCCTATTGGTTATCCGTTCTAGACTCAACCAAACTCTACCAGAGATGGTCTTTCATTTCGTACTCCCCTATCATTTTCTCTTTGCATGTGATCGGACATCAGTCCCTGGTAGGGAAGGCAGTCTGTAAACTGCAGCCCAAATGTATGCGAGTGTGTGTTCACCCCACTTTATTACTTTTCCTTCTTTACTTACTTGCTTCCAGTACCTTCGTTTCTTTGCCAAATCTTCTCCAGCGAATTCCAGCCCCCTCTTGCCTATTATACTCCTCCTTGCAGTCATCTCTACTGGCAAAATCTCCTTTCTCCATTCCCATATTGACTTAGTTCTTAGAATACCTCCTGCTAATTTATGAAAAGAATATGCAGTATGGTGGTGGCTATTCTTAAGGATCTGCATCCAAAATCCTACTTGCTTCTTGCATACTGAACTTCCCTCCTGTTTCATAGTCACCCCTTTCCACTTTAATTTTATAACCTTCTGCTTGCATTACGCATATGAGCTTCAGCTGTGTAGCTCTAAAGTATCCATTCAAATCAGGTCATCTTAAACCTCCTTGTTCCATGTGAAAAATAACTTATCCCACTTAACTCTTGCACTCCTTCTGCTCCCAAATAAATTCTTTCAATGGGACTTGTAAGCCAACATGTTTGTGTTCCACTATCCTGGGCTGCCAGTTCTAACCTTTCATCTTTTGGTTTTAAACTCACTTCTCCTTAACCATTCCTGCATCAGGTCGATCAACATGAGGTTGTTCCAGGAGTTATCTTTGTACATAATTATGAGGCTGGGCAGATTGTGTGATGCCATTCACAAAGAGTGAAAAGACAAGCAGTCCTCGCATGAAGCCTTGTAGTACACAGTACTCCAGAGGAGCACAACTTTGCAGTACTCCAGAGCTGAGCACAACCCTAGCAGCCAATGAATCATTGGCATAGATTTGAAAGGTTCTACACTTCAAAGAAGTCTTTGATCCAAATGATGGTGCTTTCTACAAAGTAGAATTTTGTCAGTTTGCCGATAATCAGGCCATGGTTAACTGTTTCACAGATCTGGGTCATTTACCCAAGAGTAATGATGTTATCATTTATACAACTATAAATGGTGTCAGTTGCTGACAGAGTAGTGAATGAGTTTCTGGAACCATGCTGTTGATCACAAAGCTGGCTTATCTGTGTTTTAACATCAGCTGGTATATCATCTTTCCAAAGATTTTAGTTCATGAGCAAAGGCTTGAGATTGGCCTGTAAATCCTTGAGCTGTGTGGACAAGCTGACTTCTGGGAGGGGAATAATGACGATGTTTTAACTGAGGGGGAACAATTACTGTGGTTAGGAACAAGTTATACCCAAGAGGAAGGGATTCTGCAATTTTATAAGCTGAAACTTTAAACAGGTTGTAATGTACTGAATATGACACCTGATGTACTTTTGTTCACCTAACAGGAATGCAAGAGGATAAAGTTGACTAGTATTGTTACATGCATCTTGTACCAAGGAAAGGAAATAATTGCAGATGTCTGACATAAGTATGAAGATTGTGCATAAAGTTGTTAGCTGATGTGTTTTTGTTTATTTTGATGAAAGGTAAACGTTGTGAAGTCAGTGATGACTCCAGAGAGCTGTTCAATTTCTCTCCATCTTTGGTTTTGCTGAAGTTTTGTATTGCCTTTGATTTATGTGCAGGGCTCTTACAGGTAAGTATTAAGCTAGATGCCTCAGCAGGCCATTTTAAGCATAACCAATTTCCTTTCTGAAGCTCAAATTAACTATCCCATGTAGTTTGACATTGGCTTTATCCATCCCATGGTCAATAATTATATAGTCAAACAAATTAGAATAATTGGGATCATAGACTAGATTATTTGAGGGGACCGCATGGAATTAACCATTTAGAAGCTGCATCTGTCCAGTAGTAGTATGGGGCAGTCCTGGAATAAATTTTCCTTTTCCCATCCACAGATCCAAGTTGTGCATGAACATGGACAGAGATGAGCTTAGTTTTATGTGGATGGAAGCCTGTTTCAGGGCAGTGTTATCTTCTGGGAAATATACCTGTCCCTCCAGACCTTTCTGTTGATATTGCAGAAGAGGTTTATATCCTTAGACCAAATATTTCCAATGCAACTTGACTTGATGTGCAGTAAATCCATCAGTAGTGGGTGGGAGGATGCCTTGTATGTCAGACACAGGTCACCTCTTAGCAGTCTGTCAGACACCGAATAAAGTGACAAGGCTTTGAGATGGTCCATGCAGGAATTATTGATGTTAAGTTGTCTATCTCGCCTTCATTCTTCCTGGATGGGTTCGGAGCCGATCCTCGGCTCCGACTCGGCCTTTTACTAAAGCTCGAGAGCTATTTACCGGCTCGAGGTCTCCCCTTATCCTACAATACTAGGAGTCAGATATCCAGATCTCGTTTGCCGCTTCAGCTACAAGGTTGCTTTTACCGGCTCCAGGTTGTATAATTCTTTTACTGCTGTTTTACTGTCAGTGTTGTTGTTATATTTAGATATTCTTCTCTAATAGTTTTATTAGATCGTGTAACCCCTTTAGACCCCACTTAGGATCTCCTTTTTCTGTTGTTACAGAGTTTTCTCCCCCCCCACACCCTTTGGGGTAGTGGTTAGGCCTGTCTCTTTAAAGTTTTTGTTAGTGATAACTGTTGTAGTTATAGTGGTATCGTACTGTTAGTTCTAGTGCGTGTGTGTCTGTGTATAGTGTTTTAAGCACTAGTTAAACTTCCCTTGGTATCTCTTTCATCATGTCTACAGATACCAAGGTTTCAAGAAGTGTGACTCGTGCTATCAGAAGAGGTCTCTGACTGACGGTCACACTTCTTGTGTTTATTGCTTGGGCCCCCTACACCTGCAGGAATTTTGTTTGGTCGGTCATGCCTTCTGTCCGAGAGTCCTGCAGGAGCGTAGGAATAAGCTCATTTTGTGGGACTTGTTAAAACCAGACGGATCGGCCAAGCCTTCGCCGGGAAATCCTTAAAGCCCGCCAAACCGTCGACTCCTGTTGAGCCAACGCCGGCGAGCTTCTGCCTCGTCGGTTCCGGCTGGAACCCGACACTGAGACCTCAGGCGGCTCAGACTTTGCTATCGGAGCCTTCGCTGAGCCGAAAGCATTCGAGGTCTCCCTCTTTAGAGTCTGTTCGCTCTGCTCCCAGGTCCCCATTACTACAATTGGAGCGGAGCCATAGATCCCATTCCTCTCGGTCCTCCAGGCTATCTGATCATGACAGAGAGGGTGGTCAGTAGGCTCCTAAAGTCGCAGGCACTGGCCAAAATGTTGACTAGCCCTTCTCAACAGACTGTGGCTATCCCTGTTTCTTCAACAGTTCCTCCTCCGACTCTACCACCGTGTTCGGAGCCGGAGCTTGTTGGGGCTCGAATCGTCGGAGCCGATACCACACCTTTCGGCTCCCTCGTCGGCTCCGATCTCTTCATTGGTTCCGTCCTTGGAGGGATCCGGGCGCCGAGACTCCCTTGTCGGCTCCGAAGGGGTGAGTGGCATCGGACCCTTGTCCAACCCTGTTCTCCCTCTCGAGGCCTTGGTGCAGATGAGCTCGGCCCAGACATCGGCCTTGGAGCCATCCCTCTCGGTGCCGGAAGGGGTTCACGTCTCTTCTGAGCTGGGACCCTCTTCTCTGCCTGATAGGGGCGCCTTTGAGGTTATGAGGAGCATGCTGACTCCTGTGTCGGCTCCGCGATCGACCCCTTCGGCTCCTCCCCCCATGGTGCCTGCATTGGTCTCTGTCCACCCTCCTGACCCCAAGCGTGGAGAACAAGCGCTCCAGGTAGCCCATCTTCCTCTTCCGAGGCCTCCCCTGATCACTCAGAGGAGCCCCCTCGGAAGAGAAAATGTAAGAGGAAGCATGTTGACTCCCCTGAGTCAGTCACCTCTGACACCGACTTGGAGGATTCGGAAGGGTCCCCAAGGTCCCCCTCTGAGGATGTCTCCTTCTCAGACATCCTTGAGATCCTTAAGCAGAGGGGGAACTGGACTGCCCTTAACCCTTCCGAGGACGAGTCGGTGTATCTGGATGCGTTTGGTTCTCGCCTTTCGACCCGCTCATGGAAGTAGTGGCTCGGAAGGTGTGGACGGCCCTGGACACAGTGGAACCAACTCCCCGCAGGCCCACAAAATTCATTACAGCCCCGTCCGACAAACAGTTTCTTACAAATGGTGTCCCTGTTGATGCCATGGTGGTTGCAGCAGCCACTAAGGAGGAGTTGGCTGACCCTTCAGTGCCTGTCCATCCACCTAATAAAGAATCTAGGACAATGGACAGGTATGGAAGCGGATGTTTTCTTCAGCGACCTTTTCCATCGCGTTAAGCTGAACTATCTGTGCCATTTCACCCGCCTTCAAAGAGATCTCCTTAAGGAACTGGGTGATACCCTTCAGGATCCATCTGCTGCGGGGTTTCAGGAAAGATCAACTCCCAGCTGGCGACCCTTAATTCTATAGTCATCTCCTCCATGCGGCTCATTTCTTATGCAGCCGATGGGGTGAGTAAACCACAGGCACAGGCGTGGCTTTGAGAAGACATGCCTGGATGCAGTTATGTAACTTTGCTGACCCCTTTAAGGCGTCCTTCACCAATACCCCTTGATGGTTCAGCTTTGTTCGGACCACAGGTGAAGGATACCCTTACCAGGTGTGAGCAGGAAGGCAAGACTCTCTCTGCCGTGGGAGTCCGTTTTCTACTCCCTCTAGACCATACCCTAAAGGTCAGAAGAGTGGAAAAATGTGGTTTCATAAACCCCAAGGAGTCATGCCTGACACACGTGGCGAGTTTCCCTCCAGGGGCAGAGGAGGGAACAACAGACGCCGCCCGAGGGGCAGAGGGGGTCCGCAAAATCAGGGTAGCAGGGAATCTTTCTCTGACAAACCCTTTCAGCACCCCTGAGGGGCTGCCCGACTGTCCACTCTCGGAGGCAGTCGGGGGAAGATTGTCACTGTACCCATAAGCCTGGCGACTCCTCACACAAGACAAATGGGTACAGTCTATCATATCTGAGGGTTACAAAATCCCCTTTGTCCACACTCCCGTGCAAACAAACAGGTGCCTTCCAGATGTTCCACCCGGTCTAAGGGAACAAGCAGTACTAGAAATTTCAAAACTGCTAGAAAAAAAGAGCCATCCAGCCAGTCCTAGCAGACCAGCAAGGATCCGGGATTTACTCCAAGTTCTTTTTGGTACCAAAGAAAACGGGACTGGAGACCCATTTTGGATCTCAGCAGGTTAAACAAATCTGTTCAAAGAACGAAGTTCGGATGGTCACGCTTCAGTCCATTCTACCCTTTTTGGGTCCGGACATTTGGATGTGCTCCATAGACCTTCAGGATGTGTACTACCATATCAGAATGAACAGACGCTCCAGGAGGTTTCTCCGCTTCCGGCTGGGAGCCAGTCAACATCAATTCAGAGCCCTGCCCTTTGGTCTCACCACAGCCCCCAGGGTGTTCACCAAATGCATGGCAGTGGTTACGGCTCACCTGAGATGGCAAGGATTCCAGGTGTTTCCATATCTAGATGACTGGCTCCTAACTGCTTCCACCAGGCATCAGCTAATCCGAGCCAGGGATTATATCATCCAAACTTGCGCCGAGCTGGGTATCTCTATAAACCTCGAAAAGTCTGCGTTGTCGCCTTGTCAATCTATAACCTTTATAGGCACCATATTAATTACAAAAGAACTGTCGGCAAAACTTCCATTAGAAAGAGTATCAGACATTCGCCGCCATGTTCAAACGTTACTACAGTGCAAGAGAATTCAGGCCAGATTTGTACTGAAAACCTTGGGTCTCATGGCAGCAGCAATCACATTACTTCCCCTGGCTCGTTTTCACATGCGGATTCTTCAATGGATGCTTTTTACCCAATGGTCCTTTCAACAGCTTCCGATGTCTCACAACATAATAAATCACCCAATCATGCAAAGACCACCTTTCTTGGTGGATGGTCTCCCCTCAAGTTTTTCAGGGCAGACCGTTTCTCCTTCCGCCTCCGGTTGCCACGGTGACAACGGATGCCTCCTTGATCGGGTGGGGAGGGCATTTTCAGGGCAGGACTGTCCAGGGCACTTGGCAACCCCTAGAGTACCATCTGCACATAAACGTCTTGGAGACGAGAGCGGTACTTTTAGCGTTGCAAGCTCTTCAGGACTCTCTACCTACCGGGACTATTGCAGTTCAGACGGACAATATGTCGGTAGTGTGGTACATCAACAAGCAGGGCGGAACCAGGTCCTATCCCTTATGTCGAGAAGCACTCAAGACTCTGGCAGTGGGCGATCTCCTCTCAACGGTTTCTGATAGCAATGCACATCCCGGGAAGTCCAACGTCATAGTGGACAGACTAAGCAGAGCAATCCTTATACCTCACGAGTGGTGTCTCAATCAGTTAGTAGCGGACAAAATTTTCTGCAGATGGGGGTCAACCTTGCTGCGACCTTTTTGCAACCCCTCTCAACAGCAAGTGCAGCGACTTCTTCACTCTCTTCCCCCTCCCAGGCCATTCCCCCAGAGACACTCTAGTTCACAATTGGCCCCCGGGTCTTCTCTATGCATTCCCTCCTTTTCCCTTAATTCCAAAACTGATTCAGAAAGCGACCGCTTTGGGAGCCAGGATGATCCTCATTGCTCCTTACTGGCCTCGACAACTTTGGTTCCCATTCCTGCATCGTCACCTGCTGTAACAGCCCTGGAATCTGGACCCAGTGCCAGACCTCTTGATCCATCAGTTGGGCGGGCTGCACCAATCCCTTCACTCTCTCAACCTCACAGCTTGGTTGCTCCACTTCCAACCTTAGCCAGGCTTCCACATATTTCTCAGCCAGTGCGTGAAATCATACTTTCTTCACACAAACCTTCTACTAGGAAGACTTATGCTAGTAAGTGGAAACGTTTTTCTTTCTGGGCAGAGGCTAGAAAGATAGACCCCTTTACAGCCCCTGTCCATAATGTTTTAGATTTTTTGGCGGAACTTTTTCGAGCTGGTTCCTCATCTGCCACCATTAGGGTCCAATTGGCTGCTATCGCAAATAGTCCAGTATCATGTCCCACAAACTTTGTAAGGCCTTTCTTAAGGGGACTATTTTACTTAGACCCCCGGTTAAAGATACCCCCCTCCGTGGGATTTGAACTTGATATTAACTTCATTGATTCTCCCTCCTTTTGAACCTGCAGCTTCTTGTTCCTTAAAGTTACTCTCCTGAAGACTCTCTTCTTAGTAGCCATCACCTCAGCTAGAAGAGTATCGGAACTTCAAGCCCTTTGTATTAGTCATCCTTATCTTATTTTTCACAAAGATAGAGTTTCACTCAGGACTAATCCTTCCTTTTTACCCAAAATACCCTCAGAGACCAATCTCAATCAGGCTATTGATCTTCCTGTCTTTTTTCCTAATTATTCAAACAGCTGAACAAAAGTTACACTATTTGGGCGTTCACAGGCAATTACGTTTTTATTTGGATAGGACCAAACAGCCAAGAAAATCAGATCAACTCTTCCTGTCCTATGCCGAGGGCAAGCAGGGCCTGCCAGTTTCTAAGGTAACCTTGTCCAGGTGGCTGGCCTCTATTATTACCTTGATCTACCAACTGAGACATAAAGAACTCCCTACAAAACCAAAAGATCATTCCACCAGAGCATTGGCTACGTCGGTAGCTTTTCAGGCTAGACTTCCAATGGAATCTATTTGCGCTGCTGCCACATGGGCCACTCCTCATACCTTCATTTCACATTACAAGTTGGATATGGCCTCCAGGAGTCTAGCTGATTTTGGTTCCACTGTGCTTAAGAGTCTGTTTCGATGAGCCACCCAGGGCTAAGGTGCTAGGGACGCTGTTCCATCCAGTAAGAATGAAGGCGAGATAGACAACTTAACATTAAGAAGTTATATACCTACCATAACGCTCCATGTTAGTTGTCTTCATCTCGCTTTCTTTCTTGCGTCCCACCCTCCATCCCCCTAGCCTGGTTAGGACAGAGAAGAATCCCTTTTGAGGCCTTCTTCCTATGGTTGACCTTTTTTTTTTTAGGTTGCGTCCTCCTCTGTTTATAGCACTGTAGGTAAACCTTTGGTGGGAACAAGTGTGTTTTTTCCATGGTGTTAGCTCTTCAAAACGAGATCTGGATATCGGACGCCTAGCATTGTGGGATAAGGGGAGGCCTCGAGCCGGTAAATAGCTCTCGAGCTTTAGTAAAAGGCCGAGTCGGAGCAGAGGATCGGCTCCGAACCCATCCAGCAAAAAAGAAGGCGAGATGAAGACAACTAACATGCAACGTTATGGTAGGTACATAACTTCTTATTTAGGCCTTGTACCCTTTTAGTAAAGGGTCTTTGTAGGCATTCCAGTTGTTGCATGTATCTGGATAGATACATGCCAAAGGTGGGTAATAAAACTTAATGACTAGCCTACTGAGGGCTGAGTAAAGGGGAAAATGACATCCCTAGACCTATGAAAAAAGAGAAGGTTCCTGCAATACTTGTGGCACTTCTGGTGAACTTTCTTCATGTTAAGAATAGTTGGAGGCTTTAATTTAAGGTGACTTTTTCCCAGGACTTTCAGGCCTTCTCTCTCTTTCTTTCTTGTTTACTATCTGTTGGCTATGAACATTTTTGGCCTCAAAGCTGGTGATGTGTTAAGGGAAAGGTGGTTTCCTGGATATCTGAAAGAGTACTGGTAAAACAGGAGACTGATGGAATTGGATTAGTTTGGGAGTATACAGATGTCCAGTCTGTAATGCTCAGACAACAATTTAGAAGGATTGTTTTTATAAAGGTCTGCCTGAAATAACTAGGGTGCTTTGTTCTAAAATGACCATTCCAAGATGGCAGGACAATCACAGAATTTCAGAGAACGGTAACATTTGCACATCTACGTTTGTCATAATATAACTGTAGTGTGGTTGCCAGTTTGTTGGGTATGGTCTTTTGGCTGTTTTACTAGCTAATAAAATGTTACTTACAGTGGGATATGAACAAGTTCCACAGTATCTGGTCTTAAGAAATTATTACTACCAAGGTTTATAGTTATTGTTTATTTTTGCTGTAACATGTTTAGAAAGGTTTGTTGCACAAGGTTAATAGATGACGGAGAAGATATGTCAACCACGCCAATAAAGAGACTGAGGTGACTTATCTACAGTACTGTGAGTTATTATCCAGTTTGGACTCATCTTGTGGTGCTGCACTGGAATGCTTTAAAATGTAATGGAGGTGCTATGCTTAATGAGAAGCATGGCACCACCTCCTACTTTATTACCAGATCTGATCTGCAGTATGCTACACTTGTCCCATATAAAAGTAGACTGACTGAAGTAATTTTTAGTCCAAGTTTCAGTGAGGAAGACAACATGTGAAGTAAGACAGTAACTCCATGCTTCAGTTTGTGTCCACTTGTTGCGTACACTACATGGATTTAAGTTTGCTATTGCCAATGGTGCAGTGCTGACTTTTATTTGGGGTAGATGGAGCTCATCTGTTAAGGGATCTGGGTTGAGGTTTATATCCATGGCAAGAGCTAGTTTTTGTGCTAGATAATATAGAAACAAAAAGTAGCAGGAATAGTCCAACAACACGAGACCAAAGTATTAAAAAATGAATTTAGTGATAGCAACTTCTCACTAATATAAAACCAACATATAAACATTTAGCGCTTTCATCAATAATCAGACTTCTTCAGAATAACATTGTGCTGCCTGTTCACATCTTATATACAATCATACTAATTAAACAATTATAGGAGTAACAAAAACGTATGCAGTGGCCAATCCACTTGGAAATGGTCTGTTTGGTAACTGGTTTCCCTTGAGCCCCTACGGCATAGGACACAAAAAGTTGTTCTGATTTCCTGAAGGACTTTGTTCTGTCCAAGTAGTAACGTAGCTGCCTATGGATATCTAAAGAGTGAAGCAACCTTTCCCCTTTGTTTTGAGGGTTGGGATAAAAGGTAGGTAGGTGTATGGCTTGGTTTAAGGCTATCCTGGATACCACTTTTGGCATAAAAGATGGGTTAGTACGAAGGGAAACCCTATCCTGATGGAAGATGAGGAAGGGCTGCACCGCCATGAGGGCCTGTAGTTCAGAAACCCTACGAGCTGAAGTGATGGCCAGAAGGAAAGCTGTTTTCCAGGACAAATATTGCAGATTTGTTGAGGCAGCAGGTTCAAAGGAGGCAATGTTAGTTTTTCTAGTATGTAATTAAGGTCCCAGGCTGGTATTGGTTGCTTCCTTGGAGGTCTTATATTCTTAGCCCTCTGAGGAACTGTCGTAAGAGTGGGTGAGAGAATAAGGGAGGATCCGTGTTGAATTCTGCAGAAATGGCTGAGGCATGTATTTTAATGGCAGAAAATGAAAGTCCACTGTTCAGCAGTTCAGCTAGGTACTGTAAAACCTGAGGCAAGTTCAATTTTCTAGGGTCCTGTCCTTTTTTCTCATTCCAACAGCAAAACCGCTTCCATTTTGCGGAGTAAGCTTTTCTAGTAGATGGTCTTCTCACCTCCAAAATGACATCCTGCACCTCCTTGGAGAGTAGGGTCTGTTGTGGTGTTAAGGAATTTTCCATGCAGCGAGGTTGAGTGTTTTCAGCTGACTGTGAAGGGTCTTGTAGTTGTTCTGAGTCAGCAGAAGGGGTATTAGAGGCAGGGACCAGGGAGGAGTATGCGTTAGGCTCCTCAGGAGTGGATACCAGTGTTGCCTTGGCCAATCTGGAGCAATCAGTATCATCCTCGGTTTGTCTGTTCTTGCTTTCAAAAGCACCTTGGACAGAAGAGGCAGAGGTGGAAATGCATAAACTGTCCATGCTGTCCAACTGAAAGAAAGGGCGTCCACTTTCCAGGCCTTTGGATGGAAGTTCCTTGAACAAAACTTTTTCAATTGATGGATCCTGTGGGAGGCAAAAAGATCTATGCCTGGCCACCCCCATGCTTCGATTATTTCCGTAAACACCTTTGGATGCAACTTCCATTCGTGTGGATCTGTCATATTCCTGCTCAGAGTGTCTGCCAATGTGTTTTCCAGTCCTGGCAAGTACTGTGCTTGAAGTTCGATCAGTGTTTCCAGAGCCAAGTTCCAAAGAGTCATGGCTAGTCTGCACAAGGGGTATGAATGTGTTCCTCCTTGTTTGTTTATGTACCACATAACTGTGGTGTTGTCTGTTCTTATCAGTAATTGACCTGGAAGCAGGAAGACCTTGAAAGCTGCAATTGCATTTATTACTGCTAGCATTTCTTTTTGATTGATGTGAAGGTGCTTTTCCTTGTGGGACCATCTGCCCTGAATGCACCTGTCCTTCATGTGCGCCCCCCAGGCGTAGTCTGAGGCGTCTGTGGTTATGACTTGTTTTGCTTGAGGCTTGCAGAATGGAAGGCGTGTGTTTACTTGACATGCTTGGGCCCACCATAGAAATTCCTTTTGTAAACATGGAATTATTGGTATAATTGCTTCCAAACTGTGACTGTGTTGAGACCATAGATTTTTTACGTACCACTGAAGTTTCCTTATATGCAACTTTGCACATGGGATTAATAAACTGCAAGATGCCATGAATCCCAGAGCCTGCAGGATTTTCCTTGCAGTAAGCCTGGTACTTTTTGCTAGTGTTTTGAAGTACTGAGATAATTGCCCCTGTTTTTCTGGTGTAAGATATGCCATCTGGGTGTTTGTGTCTAAGCTGGCACCCAGGAAGGTTATTTTCTGAGATGGTGTTAGCCTTGATTTCTCCTTGTTGATGGTGTATCCCAGAGAAAGCAGTAACCGTGTCACATATGCCAGATGTTCCAGTAGTATGTGTTTGCTGTCCGCTTGGATCAGGCAGTCGTCCAGATAAGGGTAAATTTGTATCCCTTGAAGTCTGCAAAAGGCAATCACTAATGCCAAGCACTTTGTGAATACTCTGGGTGCAGTAGATAAGCCAAAGGGCAATGCAGAGAATTGATAGTGGATTGAACCTGCAAGAAATCTGAGGTATCTTCTGCAATTTTGTCTGATTGGGACATGCAGGTATGCCTCCTTGAGGTCCAATGTTACCAGCCAAAACTCCTTGCCCAGCATGGGAAGAAGTTGCTGTAATGTGAGCATCTTGAATTTTGGTACGAGCAGAAATGTGTTTAGGATGGATAAGTCCAGAATGGGTCTCCAGTCGGTTCCTTTTCTTGGTACCAGAAAGAGTCTTGAATAAAAACCTTGACCTTGTTGGTGCGTAGGTACCTTTTGTATAGCTCTCATGTTTAGGAGCTTTGAAATTTGCAGTTGTGCCTCTGCCCTTTGATTTTGTGGCAGATTTGGCATGCCTCTCATTTTTGGAAGAGTGTGAAATTGAAATTTGTAGCCTCTGTTTATAATGTCCAGTATCCATTTGTCTGTTGTGACAATATGCCAATTGCTTGCAAATAATGCTAGTTTCCTCCCAAAGGTGCTGCCAGCTGAGACTTGCTTGGCATGGAAATGAGGGAGTCATTGTTTCTTCCTGTATTGTTGTGCACTGTCTTCACCACCTGTTGGTGCCGGAGATTGCCATTGTCTGCCTCTATATGATCCTTGTGAGTGTCCTCTGCCCCTTGTGCCGGTATCTACCTCTTTGGGGCTTGTCAGTGGCTGGAAAGGACAAGTTTTTGAAGGCCAATTCCTGCTAAAACGTGGTGGCTGAACCTGTAAGAAAGCTTTGACAGTTTGCATAGATTTGGCTTTTTCTTCCATTTTTCGTAGTATATCCTCAGCATTAGTACCAAAAAGTACATCCTTTTGTAAAGGAGCATCAAGAAGTTTAGCTTTCACATGATCAGGCAAATTTTGTTCCCTAAGCCAGGCATGTCTGCGAATGACTGATCCTGTAGCAGCCGCTCTACTGGAGGCCTCTAGGGCATCATAATCACATTGCAAGGTGTGTTTACCCACTTGCTCTGCACTATGCAACATATCCTGTAACGCTTTTAAATCTGGTTGTTCAGGTTGAGACATTCTGTTTTTTAATTGTGATAACAGAAACTGTTGATATTTGATCATATGAAACTGACAGTTTAAGGCCCTCATGGCTAGGGTGGCCGAGGTATATACCTTCTTACCCCACCTTTCTAAAGATCTAGATTCCCTTTCTGCAGGAAGTGGATTCTTGGCAGTAGAGGCCTTTAATCCCTTAGGGCCTTGTGAAATGGTTTCAGGGTCAGCATTATGGCCTTTATAGAGAAATTGGTGAGAACTGGGTACGCTGTAATACCTATCAGGCTTTACTGGTGCAGGAGGCAGAGAATCAGGATTAAGACAAGCCTCCGAATAGACATCATCCAGTACCTCCAAAACAGGGGGTATAGCCAGAGGTCTGTGCTGAGGTAACCAAAGAAATTCCCTAAGTCTTTTCTTGGAATCTGAAAAGTCTTGGCCTTCCCAATGGAAATGTTCCCTCAAGGTGTGCAAGGTTTCCCCAAAAGAAAAATCCTCAGGGGGGGATACAGAAGGAATAGACTGTTCTGCATCCGAATCCTCAAAAGGGGAGTATGAGTGTACCTCTGCATCAGAATGTTCTGATAAAATGGATCCCTGATCAGAAGAGGGGGATTCTTCCTCCACTCTGGGTCTCTTGTCAGGAGGGGGCTGAGAACCTCTGATAAGAGTGATTAGATCCTCAGCCATTTTAAGCATGTGTTTCTTAGGCATGTGTCCAGGAGATGGGCCTTGAGCAGCAGGCCTGGTTTGATGCCTGGCTGCTTTGGATTTAGTAAAGGCCTTAATAGAAAAAGAAGATGAAAGCCTAAATACACCATGGGTGGAGGTGGACCTGTCCACATTAGTAGGCTCGACATAAGCCGGGGCTTCGGTTGTAGTCTGGGAAAGGGCCGAGGACCCAGCGGTCTCGGGTACAGAAGACACCGCCAAAGGAGTGTCGTCGGTAGCCAGGGACTGCAAAGGCGTCTCGCTGAGAACCGGACCACGTGGAGCCTGTTTCGGCGTGGTGTCAGCGGAGACCGCGGACCTCGCGTGTCGGTCCTTTTCCTTGCGTTTTTTGGATAAAACGGTAGTCGGAGTGTCCGACGACATTTTATAGTCAAAAGCTTTACCAAAATAGTGTTGGGCGAACTCCGCCCGACGCTTAATAGTGCGTTTATTGAAAGTAGCACAAAAGCGACAGC
Source organism: Protopterus annectens (assembly GCF_019279795.1). NCBI lineage: Eukaryota > Metazoa > Chordata > Ceratodontiformes > Protopteridae > Protopterus > Protopterus annectens. The sequence continues at coordinate 6,529,769 of NC_056748.1, read as the reverse complement.
CTGAGATGTCGTGGTCTGGGCCCAAACAAGGTATGCAAAGGGAATGGAAATCCTTATGCGGTATTTGCTTCCCACAAGAAATTCAATTATTAACTTTTTCTGACATTGGTCTGAGGCAAGAAAAGTTTCCCCAACGGGGTACTTAGCTTTAATGAAGACTTCGGTTCCAAATATTTTCGTAATTCAGGAGCTGGCCGACTGGCACTTGCGAACTGCTTCTGCTTCGGGCACCGCGCGGCAAAAAAGACTGAAGAACATGGCGTCGGCTGTGTCTTATATACTCTGGCCTTCCTGACGTCAGAAGAGTAAGCGACGACAACCGGCGCCGGACCAAGACTTTGGAATTTGGAATTTGGCCGACCGAGGGACCGCCTGACGGCTGAAAACCCATCTGATTACTGCAGCTGTATGCAAGATGAACATCGGTACTATGTTCATTGTGTTACCCTGCTGCAGCCATCACACTTGGGTTGAGTCCCAAAGCTAAGGTAGGGTGGAGGCATTATAGAGGGTTAGAGGAGGCAAAGAGTCCCTGCAGAACTGCAGTGGCGAAGCCTGCCCTGGACTTAGAATAAAGAGCTAAGTGATAGTCTTTGGTGAAGGTGTGTACAGAACTCCAAGTTGCAGCTTCTAAAATTTCCTTGGTAGAACCCCCTTGAGAAAGGCTGTACAGGTAGCTGTTGCCCTGGTAGAGTGGGATCTAATGGTAGGAGGAACTGGTTTCCCATGATGGGTATAGCAGAATCGTATGCAATGGCCTATCCATTTAGAAATGGTTTGCTTGGAAATGGACCTCCCTTGAGAAGCTGTAGTATAGGAAACAAAGAGCTGGTCAGTTTTTCTGAAAGCTTTAGTTTTATCCAAGTAATATCGAAGCTGCCTGTGAATGTCCAAGGAATGTAGGAGTCTCTCACCTTTGTTCTGTGGATTGGGGAAGAAAGTGGGTAGATGGATGGTTTGATTTAAAGCTATGCTGGAAACCACCTTGGGCATGAAGGAAGGATTAGTTCGTAGAGGAACTCTGTCTTGATGAAAAATGAGGAAAGGTTCCACTGCCATAAGTGCCTGTAATTCTGAAACTCTCCTAGCAGAAGTTATTGCCAGGAGCAGGGCAGTCTTCCAAGATAGGAACTGAAGGTCTGCAGAAAAAGCTGGTTCAAAGGGAGGTAATGTTAGTTTTTCCAGAACAAAGTTGAGGTCCCATGTAGGTGTAGGAGCTCTTCTAGGTGGTCTAATGTTTTTTGCCCCCCTGAGGAACTGCCTTAGGAGTGGATTTGAAAATAAAGGTGGATTTGTGTCGTAGTGAGCTGAAATAGCTGAAGCATGGATTTTAATTGAGGAAAAGGAAAGTCCTTTATGCAACATCTCAGCTAAATACTGCAGAATGTGAGGCATATGAGGCTGAGTTGTATCTAGGCCTTTAGCTTGGTTCCAAGCAGAAAACCTTTTCCATTTGTCGGAGTAAGCCTTCCTGGTGCTTGGCCTCCTGGCTTCTAGAATAACATCCAGTACTGCTTGTGAAAGAGGGGCTGGTTGGCTGCTTAATTGATTTGCCATGCAGCCAGGTTTAAGGTTTTGATCTGGCTGTGTAGAATCTGCTTGTCTTGCTGTGTGAGCAAATGAGGTATTTGAGGCAATATCCATGGTGGACTGTGAGCCATATTCTTCAATAGTGGGTACCAGTGCTGGCGTGGCCAGTCTGGGGCTATGAGAATCATTCGAGGTTTCTCCTTTTGACCTTCAAAAGAACCTTTGTGAGAAGAGGTAATGGAGGAAAGCTATATGCTGTCAGGTTTTCCAACTGAAGGAGAGAGCATCCACTTTCCAAGCTTGTTGGTGGAATGTCCTTGTACAAAATTTTGTCAGCTGGTAGTTTTGAGGACTGGCAAACAGGTCTATATTTGGTAGGTCCCATCTTTGAGTTATCATTGCAAATATTTGTGGGTCTAGCTTCCACTTGGGGATCTTTGATGTTTCTGCTTAGGTAGTCTGCCAATGTGTTTTTCTGTCCTGGCAGGAAGTGAGCTTGTAACTGGACTTGGTAGGTCAGAGCTGTGTTCCATAAGATTATTGCTTGTCTGCAAAGAGGGTAGGAATGTGTGCCTTGCTTGTTTATGTACCACATTACTGTGGTGTTGTCCGTCTTTATTGCCAGTTGTCCAGGTTGTAGTAGATCCTTGAAGGCTATCAGAGCTTTCTGTACAGCTAGCATCTCTTTTTGGTTTATGTGCAGTTTTCTTTGTTCTGCAGTCCATAGGCCTTGAATGCATTGCCCTGCCATGTGAGCCCCCCAGGCATAGTCTGAAGCATTTGTTGTGATAGTTTGCCTGAGTGGGGGCAAGGTGAAAGGCTGACCCTTGTTGAGGTGACATGTCTGTGCCCACCATAGAAACTCCTGTTGAAGGCAGGGAATGAGAGATATCACTGTGACCAAGCTGTGGCTGTATTGAGACCATACTTTTAAGGTACCATTGTAATTTCCTCATATGCAGTTTTGCAAATGGTATTATCAGAATGCAAGATGCCATGAAGCCCAAAGCCTGCAGAATTTTTCTTGCAGTTAATTGGGTCTTTGTTGCCACTGTCTTGAAATATTGAGTCAGTTGTAACTGCTTGCCTGGTGTAAGATAAGCCTTCTGGGCGTTGTGTCCAAGCTGGCACCCAGGAATGTCATTTTTGAGAGGGTACTAGTTTTGACTTCTTTTGTTTACTGTGTACCTCAGACAATTTAGTAGATGCTTCACAAAGTCAGATGTTGTATGAGAATGCCTCATCCAAGCAGAAAGAAAGACAGTCGTCCAGGTATGGATATATTTGAATTCGCTTTGTCTGCAGTATTCAATTACTGGTGCCAGGCATTTTGTGAATACTCTGGCAGTAGATAAGCCAAAGGGCAATGCAGAGAATTGATAATGGGTTGAACCTGCAATGAAACGGAGGTATCTTCTGCAACTTTGTCTGATAGGGACATGCAGGTATGCCTCCTTGAGGTCCAACGTTACCAGCCATGCTTCCTTGCCCAACATTGGAAGTAGCTGCTGTAGTGTTAGCATCTTGAATTTGGGAACTTGTAAGGAAGTGTTAAGAATTGAAAGGTCCAGAATTGGTCTCCAAGCATTTTCTTTCCTGGGTACTAGGAATAGTCTTGAGTAAAATCCTTGGCCTTGCTCTTGAGTTGGCACCCTTTGAATGGCTCTCATGGCCATGAGAGCTGTAAGTTGTTTTTGAGCCTCTGCCCTTTGACTTTGTGGCAAGTTTGCCATTCCTCTTTTTATTGGCAAGGTGTGAAAGTGGAATCTGTATCCTCGTAAAATTATGTCTAGGACCCATTTGTCCTTTGTGACCATGTGCCAGTTGTCTACAAATAATGTTAGTTTTCCCCCCAGGGGGGCTGACAAGAGAGCTTTGTTTGGCCAGTTGAGGTGCAAGTCATTGAGTTTGCCTTCTGGTGGCTTGAGACCTGTCTTCTCCTCCCTTCTGGGTTGGAGTGGTCCATTGGTGAGGTTTATACTGAGCTTGTGGTTGTCCTCTGCCCCTTGGGTGCCTGTATTTACCCCCTCTGAGGCCTGTCAGTGGCTGGAAAGGACCAATTTTTGGTTGGCCAGTTTCTGCTGAAGCGAAGGGGTTGTACCTGTAGGAAATCTTTGACTGTCTGCATTGATTTTGCCTTATCTTCCATTTTCTTTAAAACTTCTTCCGCTTTAACACCAAAAAGAACATCCTGCTGCAAGGGAGCATCTAGTAGTTTTGCTTTAACATGTTCAGGCAGACTTTGTTCCTTTAACCAGGCATGCCTCATTATAACTGAACCAGTGACCGCTGCTCTGCAGGAGGCCTCCAAAGAATCAAACCCACATTGTAAGGTATGTTTGCCCACCTGCTCGGTGGCATGCAACAAATCCTGTACTTCTTTCAATTCAGATTGTTGAGGAAGGGTTGTTATCTTTTGTTTTAACTGAGAGATCAGAAATTGCTGATACTTAAGCATATGAAATTGACAGTTTAGAGCTCTCATAGCTAAAGTGGCTGAGGTGTAAACCTTTTTCCCCCCATCTGTCTAGTGCTCTTGAATCCCTTTCAGAAGGTACTGGATTTTTAGCCATGGAAGCCTTAGCCCCCTTGGGACCCTGGGAGATGGTCTCTGGGTCAGCTACTGGGCTTTTGTAAAGGAATTTATGGGAATCAGGTACTCTGTAGTATCTGTCAGGCTTGGCCGGGGCAGGAGGCAGAGAGTCAGGGTTGAAACTGGATTCTAAATAAACATCATCCACAATGTCCAAAACAGGAGGGATGGCTAGAGGTCTGTGTTGGGGGAGTAAAAGAAACTCTCTGAGCCTTTTCTTGGAATCAGAGTAATCCTGACCTTCCCAGTGAAAATGTTCCCTCATAGTGTGTAAAGTTTCCCCAAAAGAGTAATCTTCTGGAGAGGAAGCTGAGGGAATAGAGTCCTCAGCATCAGAATCTTCATAAGGAGAGAAGGAATAGTCTTGGTCTTCAGAGGAATCCAAAGAAATAGACAATTGTTCAGAGGAAGCAGATTCTTCCTTTTGTCTAGGCCTTTTGTCAGGAGGAGGCTGGGAACCTCTGATAAGAGAAATCAGATCTTCAGCCATCTTGAGCATCTGTTTCTTAGGCATAGGGCCTTGAACAGGAGACTGAAGTGAAGCTTTTTTCGATTTGGAAGGAGTCTTGGTTTAAGCGTTTTGACTGTAAGAGTTGTCGGTCTGAAAACGCCTTCAGAAAGCGAAGGTGTTTCAGAAGTACCGGTGTCCTTGGGAGGTAAGTCGTTGGTAGGGCCTGAAGTAAAAGGCTGCGTCGGCCTAATACATTCAGTCAAAATATCCGTAGTGGTCTCGGGTTCCTCAGCTGCGGTAGTCAGAGGCTGCGTCGGAGCCTCACTGATAACCGGAGACCGGATCAACCGAGGCCTCGGAATCGGGCTTAGGCCTGGGCTGTCGATCCTTATCCCTGCACTTTTTGTGCACGCCGGTAGTCGGTAGCTCCGACGGCATGTTATAATTAAATTTTCTGCCAAAAAAGTGTAGTGTGAAACCAAATCATCTTTTAATAGTGTGTTTATTAAATCTAGCACAAAAACGACAAGTGACGTCGTGATCAGGGCCTAGGCAGGGTATACTATAAGAATGAAAATCCTTATGAGGTATTTGCTTCCCACAAGAAATACAATTGTTAACTTTTTCTGACATCGGTCTGAGGCAAGAAAGGTGTAGGAGCTCATCTAGGTGGTCTAATGTTTTTGCCCCCCTGAGGAACTGCCTTAGGAGTGGATTTGAAAATAAAGGTGGATTTGTGTCGTAGTGAGCTGAAATAGCTGAAGCATGGATTTTAATTGAGGAAAAGGAAAGTCCTTTATGCAACATCTCAGCTAAATACTGCAGAATGTGAGGCATATGAGGCTGAGTTGTATCTAGGCCTTTAGCTTGGTTCCAAGCAGAAAACCTTTTCCATTTCCATTTGTCGGAGTAAGCCTTCCTGGTGCTTGGCCTCCTGGCTTCTAGAATAACATCCAGTACTGCTTGTGAAAGAGGGGCTGGTTGGCTGCTTAATTGATTTGCCATGCAGCCAGGTTTAAGGTTTTGATCTGGCTGTGTAGAATCTGCTTGTCTTGCTGTGTGAGCAAATGAGGTATTTGAGGCAATATCCATGGTGGACTGTGAGCCATATTCTTCAATAGTGGTACCAGTGCTGGCGTGGCCAGTCTGGGGCTATGAGAATCATTCGAGGTTTCTCCTTTTTGACCTTCAAAAGAACCTTTGTGAGAAGAGATAATGGAGGAAAGGCATATGCTGTCAGGTTTTTCCAACTGAAGGAGAGAGCATCCACTTTCCAAGCTTGTTGGTGGAATGTCCTTGTACAAAATTTTGTCAGCTGGTAGTTTTGAGGACTGGCAAACAGGTCTATATTTGGTAGGTCCCATCTTTGAGTTATCATTGCAAATATTTGTGGGTCTAGCTTCCACTCGTGGGGATCTTTGATGTTTCTGCTTAGGTAGTCTGCCAATGTGTTTTTCTGTCCTGGCAGGAAGTGAGCTTGTAACTGGACTTGGTAGGTCAGAGCTGTGTTCCATAAGATTATTGCTTGTCTGCAAAGAGGGTAGGAATGTGTGCCGCCTTGCTTGTTTATGTACCACATTACTGTGGTGTTGTCCGTCTTTATTGCCAGTTGTCCAGGTTGTAGTAGATCCTTGAAGGCTATCAGAGCTTTCTGTACAGCTAGCATCTCTTTTTGGTTTATGTGCAGTTTTCTTTGTTCTGCAGTCCATAGGCCTTGAATGCATTGCCCTGCCATGTGAGCCCCCCAGGCATAGTCTGAAGCATTTGTTGTGATAGTTTGCCTGGGTGGGGGCAAGGTGAAAGGCTGACCCTTGTTGAGGTGACATGTCTGTGCCCACCATAGAAACTCCTGTTGAAGGCAGGGAATGAGAGATATCACTGTGACCAAGCTGTGGCTGTATTGAGACCATACGCTTTTAAGGTACCATTGTAATTTCCTCATATGCAGTTTTGCAAATGGTATTATCAGAATGCAAGATGCCATGAAGCCCAAAGCCTGCAGAATTTTTCTTGCAGTTAATTGGGTCTTTGTTGCCACTGTCTTGAAATATTGAGTCAGTTGTAATTGCTTGCCTGGTGTAAGATAAGCCTTCTGGGCCGTTGTGTCCAAGCTGGCACCCAGGAATGTCATTTTTTGAGAGGGTACTAGTTTTGACTTCTTTTTGTTTACTGTGTACCTCAGACAATTTAGTAGATGCTTCACAAAAGTCAGATGTTGTATGAGAATGCCTCATCCAAGCAGAAAGAAAAGACAGTCGTCCAGGTATGGATATATTTGAATTCCGCTTTGTCTGCAGTATTCAATTACTGGTGCCAGGCATTTTGTGAATACTCTGGGCGCAGTAGATAAGCCAAAGGGCAATGCAGAGAATTGATAATGGGTTGAACCTGCAATGAAACGGAGGTATCTTCTGCAACTTTGTCTGATAGGGACATGCAGGTATGCCTCCTTGAGGTCCAACGTTACCAGCCATGCTTCCTTGCCCAACATTGGAAGTAGCTGCTGTAGTGTTAGCATCTTGAATTTGGGAACTTGTAAGGAAGTGTTAAGAATTGAAAGGTCCAGAATTGGTCTCCAAGCATTTTCTTTCCTGGGTACTAGGAATAGTCTTGAGTAAAATCCTTGGCCTTGCTCTTGAGTTGGCACCCTTTGAATGGCTCTCATGGCCATGAGAGCTGTAAGTTGTTTTTGAGCCTCTGCCCTTTGACTTTGTGGCAAGTTTGCCATTCCTCTTTTTATTGGCAAGGTGTGAAAGTGGAATCTGTATCCTCACAAAATTATGTCTAGGACCCATTTGTCCTTTGTGACCATGTGCCAGTTGTCTACAAATAATGTTAGTTTTCCCCCCAGGGGGGCTGACAAGAGAGCTTTGTTTGGCCAGTTGAGGTGCAAGTCATTGAGTTTGCCTTCTGGTGGCTTGAGACCTGTCTTCTCCTCCCTTCTGGGTTGGAGTGGTCCATTGGTGAGGTTTATACTGAGCTTGTGGTTGTCCTCTGCCCCTTGGGTGCCTGTATTTACCCCCTCTGAGGCCTGTCAGTGGCTGGAAAGGACCAATTTTTGGTTGGCCAGTTTCTGCTGAAGCGAAGGGGTTGTACCTGTAGGAAATCTTTGACTGTCTGCATTGATTTTGCCTTATCTTCCATTTTCTTTAAAACTTCTTCCGCTTTAACACCAAAAAGAACATCCTGCTGCAAGGGAGCATCTAGTAGTTTTGCTTTAACATGTTCAGGCAGACTTTGTTCCTTTAACCAGGCATGCCTACGTATAACTGAACCAGTGACCGCTGCTCTGCAGGAGGCCTCCAAAGAATCAAACCCACATTGTAAGGTATGTTTGCCCACCTGCTCGGTGGCATGCAACAAATCCTGTACTTCTTTCAATTCAGATTGTTGAGGAAGGGTTGTTATCTTTTGTTTTAACTGAGAGATCAGAAATTGCTGATACTAAAGCATATGAAATTGACAGTTTAGAGCTCTCATAGCTAAAGTGGCTGAGGTGTAAACCTTTTTCCCCCATCTGTCTAGTGCTCTTGAATCCCTTTCAGAAGGTACTGGATTTTTAGCCATGGAAGCCTTAGCCCCTTGGGACCCTGGGAGATGGTCTCTGGGTCAGCTACTGGGCCTTTGTAAAGGAATTTATGGGAATCAGGTACTCTGTAGTATCTGTCAGGCTTGGCCGGGGCAGGAGGCAGAGAGTCAGGGTTGAAACTGGATTCTAAATAAACATCATCCACAATGTCCAAAACAGGAGGGATGGCTAGAGGTCTGTGTTGGGGGAGTAAAAGAAACTCTCTGAGCCTTTTCTTGGAATCAGAGTAATCCTGACCTTCCCAGTGAAAATGTTCCCTCATAGTGTGTAAAGTTTCCCCAAAAGAGTAATCTTCTGGAGAGGAAGCTGAGGGAATAGAGTCCTCAGCATCAGAATCTTCATAAGGAGAGAAGGAATAGTCTTGGTCTTCAGAGGAATCCAAAGAAATAGACAATTGTTCAGAGGAAGCAGATTCTTCCTTTTGTCTAGGCCTTTTGTCAGGAGGAGGCTGGGAACCTCTGATAAGAGAAATCAGATCTTCAGCCATCTTGAGCATCTGTTTCTTAGGCATAGGGCCTTGAACAGGAGACTGAAGTGAAGCTTTTTTCGATTTGGAAGGAGTCTTCGGTTTAGAAAACGTTTTGACTGTAAGAGTTGTCGGTCTGAAAACGCCTTCAGAAAGCGAAGGTGTTTCAGAAGTACCGGTGTCCTTGGGAGGTAAGTCGTTGGTAGGGCCTGAAGTAAAAGGCTGCGTCGGCCTAATACATTCAGTCAAAATATCCGTAGTGGTCTCGGGTTCCTCAACTGCGGTAGTCAGAGGCTGCGTCGGAGCCTCACTGATAACCGGAGACCGGATCAACCGAGGCCTCGGAATCGGGCTTAGGCCTGGGCTGTCGATCCTTATCCCTGCACTTTTTGTGCACGCCGGTAGTCGGTAGCTCCGACGGCATGTTATAATTAAATTTTCTGCCAAAAAAGTGTAGTGTGAAACCAAATCATCTTTTAATAGTGTGTTTATTAAATCTAGCACAAAAACGACAAGTGACGTCGTGATCAGGGCCTAGGCAGGGTATACTATAAGAATGAAAATCCTTATGAGGTATTTGCTTCCCACAAGAAATACAATTGTTAACTTTTTCTGACATCGGTCTGAGGCAAGAAAAGTTTCCCCAATGGGGTACTTAGCTTTATAGAAGACTTTGGTCTTAAACTCGAATTCGAAAATCTCAGGAGTCGGCCGACAGGCACTTGCGAACTGCTTCTGCTTTGGGCACCGCGCGGCAAGAAAGACTGAAGAAAATGGCGTCGGTTGCAATATATGTACCCCTGGCGCACTGACGTCAGGGATGAGGCGACAACAGACGTCGGACCAAGACTTTGGAAATCCAGCCGACTGCGGGACCGCCTGACGACAGGATAACCCAAGTGTGGTGACTGCAGCAGGGTAACACGATGAACATCAGCCGAAAGAAGATATGTATCCCCTTGAGCATATTTTTTGAGCTTTTAACCAGCTCATGTGTGAAAAATATTCTTTATTATCCACTGGAATTGCTGAATGGTTGAAAAGTGTATGCCTACATGCAGAAAAAAACAAAATTGTAGAAGTTTATCTGGTTCAGTTATGTTTGATTATCCAAACAATTTGATTATCTAAACTACCCTAGGTCCCAATTAATTTGGATAATTGACTCTCTACTGTATTACAAACAGAGCAAGAGTTTAAACAGCGTAAAAGGAGGCAGTGACCACTAAAGGCAATTAGGACCCTAAAGAAAAAACTATTTCTGTTATTGTATACAATGGGTCTCAAACATTGCACAGTCCAGCAAGTCGTAGACTAGATGGCACTCATGAATTTTTCTTTTATTTCCATAAAAGCAAATTTTTGTAGTAGTTCTGACAGCTGGGAGTGGGTTCAATATAAATTTTTCAGGTGTACCTTGTTCTCGTTCTTGGTCTTGTCTGCTTCACACCAAGGAGAGAAAGCTCAAAATCAGAAATGTTTCACCTCAAAAAATGAAGAAAGGGGAATCAATAGTCGGTTAAAGCTTAAATGGCTGATACATGCACCTTAGTAGACGTGTATGCTGAATCCTAGTTCTTCGCAATAACAATTCAAATCTTTCCCTTTCCGAATCCAATGCTCCCTCAACTATCCCACCTTCTCTCTTTAACCTGCTCCCACTGCGTATATCAAATCACGTCTCTCTAAATTTAAACCCTGCTCCCCCTCTGCTGACAACCTAACTTCACATTTCATCAAAAATCTCTGCAAATGCTATTGCCTACCGCATCGCCATTCTCATAAACCACTCCATTCTAGAAAATACTGTGCCCAAAATCTGGAAGAAATTCTTTGTAATCCCTCTTCATAAAGGTGGAAACTCCAGTGATCCCTCCAACTATCGTCCCATTGCTATCCTACCCCCCCCCATCTAAAACAGAAAAAATGTATACACAAATACTTGAACATCTTATACAAGAAAACCTGACTCTCACACAAAGTACAGTTGTGTACACTTACCATAAATGTAGACGTTAGTGTGTATTCACTGTTGCAGTCATTACATTTGGGTAATCTGCTGGCAGGTTGCCCTCAGTCGGCCTGAATTCCAAAGTCTTGTGTTCTGCATCGGTTGCTGTCTTCTCTTCCATGACGTCAGGTCGTCAGGGGTATAAAACATGCAGCAGACGCCATTTTCTTTAGTTTTTCTTGCCCCAATGTCAGGTGCCTCCAAAAAGGTAGCAGTAATAGGTTGTAGAATATAGAGAAGGAAAGATCAACTGTAGAATGACAGGGGGATGGTGGGAGGGTAACCTGGACTGCAACAGTGAATACACTCAAACATCTACATTTATGGTAACTGTACACAACTGTACTATGTTCTTCGTGTTTCACTGTTGCAGTCATTACCATTTGGGTAGAATCCCAAAGCTATGGTTGGGAGGCTGGAGCTAAACAGCATTAGGTGTGGCTATAAGGCCCTGCAGCACTGCAGTGGCAAAGCCTGCCCTGGACTTAGAGTAGAGAGGCAAATGGTAATGCTTTGTAAAGGTGTGAAGAGAACTCCAAGTAGCAGCCTCTAGAATGTCTTTGGTTGGTACTCCTCTGAGAAAGGCTGCCAAAGTAGCTGCGGCTCTGGTGGAATGAGACCTGATGCCCTTGGGCACAGGTTTACCATGGTGTGAATAGCAGAAACAGATGCAGTGGCTTATCCACTTTGAAATGGTCTGCTTTGAGATAGCCTTCCCCTCTCATCCTGCAGGATATGACACTAGTAATTGCTCATTTTTTTCTGAGAGCTTTTGTCCTGCTCAAGTAGAATCTTAGCTGTCTGTGTATGTCCAAGGAATGCAGAATTCTCTCCCCTTTGTTCTGCGGATTTGGATAAAAAGTTGGCAGATGAATTGTTTGGTTAAGAGCCACACTGGAAACCACCTTAGGCATAAAAGTAGGATTTGTCCTCAGAGACACCCTGTCTGGGTAAAATATGATAAAAGGCTCTACAGCCATGAGGGCCTGTAGCTCTGAAACCCTTCTTGCTGAAGTAATTGCTAGTAGCAGGACTGTCCTTCCATGATAACTTTATATCAGCGGTAGTGGTTGGTTCAAATGGTGGGAGGGTGAGCTTCTCCAACACATAATTGAGGTCCCATGCAGGTAATGGTGATCTTCTAGGAGGCCTTAGGTTTTTGGCTCCTCTGAGATACTGCTTTAGTAAGGGATGAGAAGATTGGTGGCTCTGCATTGTAATGAGCCGAAATGGCAGAGGCATGGATTTTGATTGATGAGAAATATAGGCCTTTGTCAAGCATCTCAGTTAAGTATTATAATATCTGAGGAATATGTGGTTCTCCTGGATCAGTTCCTTGTGCTTGATTCCAAGCACAAAATCTCTTCCATTTGTCAGCATAAGATTTTCTAGTACTAGGACTTCAGGCTTCCAAAATGACATCCATCACAGCTTTACTGAGAGGTGTCGTTGGTATGATTACATGATTAACCATGCTGCCAGGTTCACAGTCTGTAGTTGATTGTGCAGGATCTGATTGTTTTGCTGGGACAGTAGTTGTGGTCTTTGAGGCAAGGTCCAAGCTGGGTATTGAGACAAGTTCCTTAAGACTGGGTACCAGTATTGGCGGGGCCAGTCCGGGGCAATTAATATCATCTTTGGCTTCTCTTGTCTGACTTTTAGGAGGACCTTGGGTAGAAGAGGCAGAGGAGGAAAGGTGTAAACTGACAGGTTTTTCCAACTGAAAGACAGGGCCGTCCACTTTCCATGCTTGTCTGTAAGTCCTTGTGCAGAATCTTTTCAGTTGATAATTTTGAGGAGAGGCAAATAGATCTGTCTGGGCTCCCCCATTTCTCTGTTATCATGCTGAAAACTTGTGGATTTAGTTTCCACTCGTGAGGATCCATAAGGTTTCTGCTTAAATCGTCTGCCAGTGTTCTGTTTTCCTGGCAGGAATTGAGCTTGAAGATTTATCCGGAAAGTCAAAGCTGTGTCCCACAGTGCCATGGCTAATCTGCAAAGGGGGGTATGAGTGTGTGCTCCCTTGCTTGTTTATATACCACATGACTGTGGTGTTGTCAGTCTTATCAGTAGTTGTCCTGGATGAAGCAAGTCCTTGAATGCTGTTAGGGCATTTTGAACGGCTAGCATCTCTTTCTGGTTGATATGTAGATGCATTTGATTTGGTGCTCATATGCCCTGAATGCATCTTCCTGCCATGTGGGCCCCCCAGGCATAAACTGATGCATCTGTTAAGGTTTGGCTGGCAGGGGGTAGAGTGAAGGGCCGTCCCAAGTTTTGGTGACAGGCCTTTGCCCACCATAATAACTCCTGTTGCAGGCAGGGGATGAGAGGAATCATTGTTTCCAGACTGTGTGAATGCTGACTCCATAAACCTTTTAGGTACCACTGAAGTTTCCTCATATTCAGTCTTGCATATGGAATTAGTAGGATGCAGGATGCCATGAAGCCCAAAGCCTGCAGAATTTGTCTTGCAAAAGACTGGGTTTTTGTTGCCATCAGTTTGAAGTAAGTAGTCAGTTGCATTTGTTTGTCTGGCGTGAGGTAAGCCATCTGGGCAGTTGTATGCAAGCTTGCACCCAGGAATGTTATCTTTTGAGAGGGTACCAGTTGTGATTTCTTTTCGTTTATTGTGTACCCTAGGCATGCTAGAAGCCTTTTCACAAATGCTAGGTGTCGTAGAAGAGTGTCCTTCTCTGCTTCAATGAGACAGTCGTCCAAGTAAGGATATATTTGAATACTTCTTTGTCTGCAAAATGCAATTACTGGTGCCAGACACTTTGTAAAGACCCTGGGTGCAGTAGATAAGCCAAAGTGCAGTGCAGAGAATTTGTAATGCAGTAAGCCAGCCTTGAATCTGAGGTATCTTCTGCACGACTGTCTTATTGGGACATGCAGGTACGCCTCTTAAGTCTAAAGTCACCAGCCAAGCATTCTTGCTCAGCATGGGCAGAAGCTGTTGCAAAGTGAGCATTTTGAATTCTGGAATGTCCATGTATGTGTTCAAAATTGATAAATCCAGTATTGGCCACCAGGCCTTGTCCTTCTGGGTACCAAGATTCTTGAGTAAAAACTTTGTCCTTTTTCCTGTTCTGGTACCATCTGAATGGCCCCCATATCCATGAGGGACGTAACCTGTTTCTGTGCCTCTGCCCATTGTTTTTTTGGCAGGTTTGGCAAACCATTTGTCATTGGCAGTGTGTGAAAATGGAATCTGTATCCCTCTGATACGATGTTCAGTACCTACTTGTCCTGGGTTATTATAGCAATAACCCACGCCTGGGTGTGGGTAATGCTAAATTTACCCACGGTTGGCGTGGTTTGGTCCCGAAGGCCCGAGGGACCAAACAAAGCCAACCGGGTAATTAGCATTACCCACACCCAGGCGTGGTTATGCTATTATACTATGACATTATTTAAGAAAAGAAACTATTACTTTTCTTAAATAATGGCATAGTATAATGCCTGTTTACTGCCCTTCCGCAGATGTCTGGCATCCGGCAGTTCTGATGTACTGCGCCTGCGCAGTACATCAGAGCTGTGAGCAAAAGCGGAGAAAGCAAGATCTCCGTTGCTTTTAGTGTCTCGCTATGTTAAATGAGTTTAACATAGCGAGACAGTTTTTAAATAAGCAACGGACATCTCCGTTGCTTATTTTAAAACTGTCTCGCTATGTTAAACTCATTTAACATAGAGAGACTAAAAAGCAACGGAGATCTTGCTTTCTCCGTTAACAAACTGTTAAGCTATGTTAAATGGGTTTAACATAGCGAGACAGCTAAAATAAGCAACGGAGATCTCCGTTGCTTATTTTAAACTGTCTCGCTATGTTAAACCCATTTAACATAGCGACAGTGTTTAAAACGAGTTATACTAATGGAAAAAAGTCCGGGCGACCGGACCTTTTTCCATTAGTATAACTCGATTTACAACGGGCACGCTGGCCAATCAGTGTGCACGTTTTGGGGGGGATCATGGTATAATAACTGCCAAATTTGAGCAAAAAGTGCTAATTTTCCCCCTATGGGTGCTGCCAAAAGTTAAGTGCTTGGTGTAGGCAGAGGGAAGTCATTGGGATTGCTTTCTGTAAGTTTGCACTTTATCTCCTCCAGATTTGGGGGTGGATGCGCCCCATTGCTTTGACCTGTATGCGTCTTGAGCCTGGTACTCGGGACCCTTAGGGCATCTGGATTTGCCCCTTTGAGCTCTGTCTGACACAGGAAATGACCAATTTTTTGTAGCCAGTGTCTACTGAATCTAGGTGGCTGCACTTGTAAGAAATCTTTAACAGTTTACATAGACTTAGCTTTGTCTTCCATTTTCTTTAAAACCTCTTCTGCCTTAATACCAAACAGAGAATCATGCTGTAAAGGTGCATCTAGTAATTTAGCTTTAACATGATCAGGCAAATTTTGTTCCTTTAACCAGACATACCTCCTAATCACAGATCCAGTAACTGTGGCAGGAGGCCTCTAAAGAATCAAAACCACATTGCAAAGTATGCTTTCCAACTTGTTCAGCTGCTTTCATTAATTCCTGCAATTCCTTATTTTCTGCACATTCTAAAATCAACATAAGTTTCTGTTTCAGCAATCCCATACATAACATGTTGTTGGTACTTAAGCATATGAAATTGACAGTTTAAGGCCCTGGAATCTCTGTCAGAGGGGGTAGGGTTTTTTGCTGTTGAAACCTTAACTCCCTTAGGACCCTGTGAAATAGTTTCAGGATCAGCAGCAGGGTTTCTAAATAAAAATCTGAGTGAGTCAGGGACCCTGTAATACCAGTCAGGCTTATGGGAGCCGGAGGTAGAGAGCCAGGGGTCAGGCTTGACTCTGAAAAAACATCATCCACAATGTCTAACGCAGGGGGAATGGCTAAAGGCTTGTGCTGAGGGAGGAGGAGGAAATCTCTGAGCCTCTTTTTAGATTCTGAGAAGACATGATTCTCCCAGTGAAAATGCTCCCTCAAAGTATGCAAGGTTTTTCCAAATGAATAATCCTCAGGAGGAGATGCAGATGGAATAGACTTATCAGCATCAGAATCCTCATAGGGAGGCAAAGATAATTCCTGATCAGAAGAGGGATCAAAAGAAATAAAAACCTGATCTGAAGATTCAGTCAATGTCTTGCCTAGGCCTCTTATCAGGAGGGGGATGGGTACCCCTGATCAAGGTAACAAGGTCTTCAGCCATTTTGATCATCTGTTTTTTAGGCATAGAGGCCTGTGCATGTGGCTCAGGCATCGTTTTTTTAGTTTTAGAAAGCGTCTTTTGCCTTTGGTTTTGCAGCTTTCGGTTGATGTAAAAATGTTGAGGTCTGAATACACCCTCAGAATCCGGTGCCTGCTCAGCGGCTCCTGACCCATCTGAGGGAGATACATCTGTCGGTCCAGCACCTTGAGTATCTTGTAAATTCAGGCCGACTGAGGGCAACCTGCCAGCAGATTACCCAAATGTAATCACTGCAACAGTGAAACACGAAGAACATAATGGCTTTCTCTCTCATCATAGCACTGCCACTGCTCTCATTACTTTCACTCAGACCCTTGCCAAAGGTAGAGATGAAAACAAAAGTACAGTTTTGTACCTACCATAAATGTAGATGTTCGAGTGTATACACTGCTGCAGTCATTACACTTGGGTTATCCTGCTGTCAGGCGGTTCCCCAGTCGGCCTGAGTTCCAAAGTCTTGTTCCGGCGTCGGTTGCTATCGCCTCCTCCCTGACGTCAGTGCAGCAGGGGTATATAAGATGCAGCCAACGCAATTTTCTTCAGTTTTTCTTGCCCCAGATGTCAGGTGACCCCCAAAAAGGTAGGCAATTCAAATTGCTAATAAAACATACATAATAAAAGCAAACAACAACTTAAAGCTACCAGCAAATACTCCCCATTAGTAAAAGGTAGAAGACATAGGTACGTACCAGCAAGTAAGAGGGGAAGGGTAACCTGGACTGCAGCAGTGTATACACTCTAATATCTACATTTATGGTAGGTACAAAACTGTACTATGTTCGTGTTACACTGCTGCAGTCATTACACTTGGGTAGAATCCCAAAGCTGAGGTTGGGTGGCTGGTTCTATAAGGCATTAGGGGTGGCTATAAGGCCCTGCAGTACTGCAGTGGCGAAGGCAGCTCTGGATTTAGAGTATAGAGGCAGATGGTAATGCTTGGTGAAGGTATGCACAGAAATCCAAAATATCCTTGGTAGGTACTCCTCTGAGGTAGGCAGTTGAAGTGGCTGTTGCCCCAGTGGAGTGAGATCTAATGCTGCTAGGTACAGGTTTCCCATGGTGTGTATAGCAGAAATGTATACAATGTCCTATCCATTTTGAAATAGTCTGTTTTGAAATGGCTTTTCCCTGTGCTCCTGCAGCATATGCTACCAATAATTGCTCAGATTTCCTGAAAGCTTTGATTTTGTCCAAGTAGAAGCGTAACTGCCTATGAATGTCCAAGGAATGCAGTAGTCTCTCCCCTTTATTCTGTGGTTTTGGATAAAAAGTTGGCAAATGAATAGTTTGGTTTAGAGCCACACTGGATACCACCTTTGGCATAAAACGTAGGGTTAGTTCTTAAAGACACCCTTGTCCTGGTGGAAAATGAGGAAAGGTTCCACTGCCATTAGTGCCTGTAATTCTGAAACTCTTTGTGCTGATGTTATTGCCAGGAGTAGAGCAGTTTTCCAAGAGATATATTTTAATTCTGCTGTGTTAGCTGGCTCAAAAGGAGGTAAAGTAATTTTTTCCAAAACAAAATTGAGGTCCCAGGTTGGAGTAGGTGCTCTACGGGGCGGTCTTATGTTTTTAGCCCCTCTGAGGTACTGCCTTAGCAAAGGATTAGAGAAAATTGGTGGATCCGTGTTGTAATGGCAGAGATGGCCGAGGCGTGGATCTTGATGGATGAGAAGGAGAGTCCTTTGTCCAGCATCTCAGTTAAATATTGTAGTATCTGAGGAATGTTTGGAACATGAGGGTCAAGGCTGTGTGCTTGGTTCCAGGCACAGAATCTCTTCCATTTATCCGAATAGGCTTTCCTGGTACTAGGCCTTCTGGCCTCCAAAATGACATCCATAACAGCTTTGGAAAGCGGCATTGCATGTTTGACTAAGGAATCTTCCATGCAGCTAGGTTTAATGTCTTCAGCTGGCTGTGTAGTATCTGATTGTTGTGCTGAGTCAGCAGATGTGGGATTTGAGGCAAAATCCAGATGTGGGATTTGAGGCAAAATCCAGGGTGGTCCTTGTGCCAAGTTCTTTAAGATTGGGTACCAGTGCTGGCGTGGCCAGTCTGGTGCAATCAGGATCATCTTTGGCTCATTGCCTGGCTTTTATGAGTACCTTTGGCAGGAGAGGTAGTGGTGGGAAAGCGTATACTTGTAGGTTTTTCCAGCTGAATGAGAGGGCATCCACTTTCCATGCTTGTGGATGGTAACCCCTTCTGCAGAATTTCTGTAGCTGGCAGTTCATTGGGGATGCAAACAGATCTATGTCCGGGCTCCACCATTTCTGCATTATCATTCTGAATATCTGTGGATTCAATTCCCATTCGTGGGGATCCATGATGTTTCTGCTTAAGTCGTCTGCCAGTGTGTTTTTCTCTCCTGGCAGGAATTGTGCTTGCAGATGAACTTGATAGTTTAGAGCTGTGTTCCACAAGGTCATGGCTTGTCTGCAGAGGGGGTAAGAGTGAGTTCCCCTTTGCTTGTTTATGTACCACATAACTGTAGTGTTGTCTGCCTTTAGTAGTAGTTGTCCTGGATGCAGCAGGTCCTTGAAAGCTTTTTGTACAGCTAGCATCTCTTTTTGATTGATGTGACGATGCCTTTGTTCTGCAGGCCACTTGCCCTGAATACAGTTGCCTGCCATGTGTGCTCCCCAGGCGTAATCGGATGCATCTGTTGTCAGTGTTTGCCTGACTGTCGGTTGAGTAAAAGGCTGTCCCTTGTTGAGGTGACAAGCTTGAGCCCACCACTGAAACTCCTGTTGAAGGCAAGGAATTAGTGGTACTACTGTTTCCAAACTTTGACAGTGTTGTGACCATACATTCTTTAGGTACCATTGTAGTTTCCTCATATGCAGTCTGGCATATGGAATTAGTAGTATGCAAGATGCCATGTAACCCAAGACCTGCAGAATTTTTCTTGCAGGGAGTTGAGTCTTTGTTGCCATCAACTGAAAGTATCGAGTCAGTTGTCCTTGCTTGTCTGGCGTGAGATAAGCCATCTGGGCCGTTGTGTTCAAGCTGGCACCCAGGAATATTACCTCTTGTGAGGGCACTAGTTTTGTTTTCGGTTACTGTGTACCCCAGGCAACTTAACTTTTTTTTACAAACGCCAGATGCTTTAGAAGAATGTCCTTGCTCTCTGCTTGAAACAGGCAGTCGTCCAGGTACGGATAAATTTGAATTACTTTCTGTTTGCAAAATGCAATTACTGGTGCAAGGCACTTTGTGAAGACCCTGGGCGCAGTAGATAAGCCAAAGAGCAGTGCAGAGAATTGCAGTTTTGTCTGATAGGGACATGCAGGTATGCCTCCTTGAGGTCCAATGTCATGAGCCAAGCTTTCTTGCCCAGCATGGGAAGAAGCTGCTGTAGTGTCAACATTTTGAATTTCAGAACATCCAGGTAAGTGTTTAGAGAAGAAAGATCCAGAATGGGCCTCCAGGCTTTGTCCTTCCTGGGAACTAGAAAGAGTCTTGAGTAAAATCCTTGTCCTTGCTCCTGTGGTGGTACCTTTTGAATAGCTCTCGTATCCATGAGTGCTGTAATTTGTTTTTGAGCCTCTGCCCATTGATTTGGTGGCAGATTTGGCATTCCTTTTAATCTTGGCAGAGTGTGAAAGTGGAACCTGTAACCTTGAGATACAATGTTGAGAACCCATTTGTCTTTGGTGATCATATGCCAATTGTGATAAAAAAGTGCCAGTTTTCCTCCCAAGGGGGCTGCCAAGAAAGAGGAGTTTGGCAGCTGTAGCGGGAAGTCATTGGGGCTGCTTTTTATATGGTTGGAACCTGTCTTCCCCTTCTTTCTGGACTGATGCAACCCATTGTCGAGGCCTGTAAGGACCTTGTGGTTGACCTCTACCTCCTGGACGTCTGTATCTGCCCCTTTGAGGTCCGTCTGTAACTGGAAAGGACCAATTCTTAGTTGGCCAATTTCTGCTAAATCCAGGAGGCTGAACCTGTAAGAAATCTTTCACCGTTTGCATAGATTTTGCCTTATCCTCCATTTTCTTTAATACCTCTTCTGCCTTAACTCCAAATAACACATGCTGCTGCAAAGGTGCATTCAATAATTTTGCTTTAACATGGTCTGGTAACGTATGTTCTTTTAACCAAGCACATCTTCTAATGACAGAGCCTGTAACGGCTGCTCTACAGGAGGCCTCTAAAAAGTCAAAACCACATTGCAAAGTATGTTTTCCCACCTGTTCAGCTGCATGCAATAAATCCTACATTTCTTTAAAAGTAGGTAGATCTGAATCTGGAAGCATTTTTTGTTTTAACTGAGACGGTAGAAATTGCTGATATTTTAGCATGTGAAACTGGCAATTTAAGGCTCTCATTGCTAAAGTTGCAGACGTATATACTTTCTTTCCCCATGTCTAATGCTCTGGAATCTCTCTCAGAGGGAACTGGATTCTTGGCTGATGAGGCCTTAACCCCTTTGGGTCCTAGGGAAATAGTTTCAGGGTCAGCAACAGGGCTTTTGTACAGACATTTGTGAGAGTCAGAGACTCGGTAGTATCTGTCAGGTTTAACTGGGACTGGAGGTAAGGAATCAGGGTTTAGGCTGGATTCAGTATACACGTCATCCAAAATATCTAACACTGGCGGAATAGCAAGGGGTCTGTGTTGAGGTAATAAAAAGAAGTCTCTGAGCCTTTTCTTGGATTCTGAGTAATCCTGGCCTTCCCAATGGAAATGCTCCCTCATGGTATGCAAGGTTTCCCCAAAGGAGTAATCCCTCAGGTGGAGAGGCTGATGGAATTGACTCCTCAGCATCAGAATCCTCATAAGGGGGTAAGGAATATCCTAGGTTTGAGGATGAATCTAAAGAGATGGACACCTGTTCAGATGAGTCATAGTCTGGATCCTGTCTAGGCCTTTTATCAGGAGGGGGATGGGACCCCCTGATCAGAGTGATTAGGTCTTCGGCCATATTGAGCATTTGTTTCTTAGGCATGGAGGCCTGTGCTGGAGAATGCTGTATTTGTTTCTTTGATTTTAAAGCTGGCTTAGACTTAGCAGAGGGTTTAATGCTTAATTGAGTAGGTCTGAAAACACCCTCTGAAGCAGCGGGTAGCTCAGCTACTCCGGATCCCTCTGAAGGGTTAGTTTCGGTAGGCTGAATAACTTGTGCGTCCAAAGGCCCAGCCATCTCCACGTGGGAGTCAGAGGTGGCCTGTGGTTCTACAGAAGAGGTCATCAGGGGCTGCGAAGGCGCCTCGCTGAAAACCGGAGAACCGGTGACTGGCCTAGAAGAGGCTTCGTCAGTTTTTGGCCTCGGATGCCTATCCTTGTCTTTGCGCTTTTTATGTATTCTGGTCATCGGTAGTTCCGACGGCATGGTATAATTGAATTTTCTACCAAAATAATGTCGGGCAAAATCAAACCGACGTTTAATAGTGCATTTGTTAAACCTAGCACAAAACCGACAACCAGTGATGTCGTGGTCTGAGCCTAGGAATGGGATACAATAAGAATGGAAATCCTTATGAGGTATTTGCTTCCCACAAGAAACAGTTATTAACTTTTACTGACATCGGTCTGAGGCAAGAAAAAGTTTCCCCAACGGGGTACTTAGCTTTGTAGAAGACTTTGGTTCTGGATTCGGAATGAAAATCTCAGGAGACGGCTGACGGCACTTGCGAACTGCTTTTGCTTCGGGCACCGCGCGGCAAGAAAGACTGAAGAAAATGGCGTCAGCTGCATCTTATATACCCCTGCCGCACTGACGTCAGGGAGGAGGCGACAGCAACCGACGCCGGACCAAGACTTTGGAACTCAGGCCGACTGGGGAACCGCCTGACAGCAGGATAACCCAAGTGTAATGACTGCAGCAGTGTAACACGATGAACATCTGGTCTCTTCCCTATTCCTCGTCTTCTCAAAAGCTTTTGACACTCTCTCTCAATCTGCTTCTATCAAAACTTAAAAACCTTAATCTCTTTCAGTCTACTATAGTCTGGTTCTCCAGCTACCTCTCTGATAGACTTAGTCTGTCAGATGGCTATCAACCTCCTCTCCATTCTTTCCTGTACATAGAGGAGTACCCCAAGGCTCCATACTCTGGCCCCTACTATTTAACATCCTTACACATCTTGCCCCCCACTCTTCTCTAATCCAGTATGCAAAGGACTCCATCATATCTTGCTCCGATAATCTTCCCCACCTTCTGTCCCTTACCCAAGACTCTCTTCTGTCTGTAGAAAAATGGCTCACTGATAATGAACTTCGTAATCAAAAAAAGTCTTCTCTACCTCCCTAAAACTCTATAGCATTGCAAAAACTCCTTCTTAGTCTCATCCTTTAACTATACTACTGTCTCAGTAGAAACCCATACTAAACTCCTTGGTGTTATCGATGATGTACTTAAATCTGACACTCATTCTGCAAGATATCAAAAAACACACCAAAAACTAGGTTGATTATATATACACAAGAAATATCTGATGAAAGACGCACAACATTCCCTTGCTCAAGCCTTTCTATTGCCTACTCTTTTCTATGCTGCTCCTATTCTCACTAATCTCCAATCTACCCTCATGACCAGATTTGAATCCACTTAAATAAAATCACCAGATTTGCTGCCAATCTACCCTACAGATCCCATCACTGCACTGCCTTAAAAAAATCTATCATGGCCAGAAGCCCAAAACCAACTCCTACTTCATCTCCACCTCACAAACTGTTCTAACTAATCTATCCCGCTGCCTTGCTCTCTCTACCTTAATCTCTTCCCTATACTCCAAAATGCTAGTCTCCGCAGTGCAGACCAACATCTCCTTGAAGTCTAGAAGCCCACAAAGCAAACTGGTAAACTTCTGTATAGTCAATTCTGTTGCCTGCTCCTGGAATAAACTTCTTCTAGACCTCCGATCTATCACTAACAATCTCATTTAAAAATAACAAAACAAAACAAAAAAACCCCCAAAAAACACTAAAATATTACATGTTAAATACATGAACATGCCCCTGTCCTACCCCTACCTGACCCCTTCCTCCCCCATTTTCCTCTCTCCTCCCTTTGTTTTATACTAACTTTACCCCTAATTGTTTAAGGATGTACTTATCCTATTTTTCTTTCATTTTAAATCATACGGGGAACTGGCACTGCACTGCTTTATCTGGTTGATCTTTTACTAATGCTGTAATCACAGTCATAGTTTCTATTTGAATGTTACTGTCTAAATCTTTGTAAACAGTCAATTTGCTTCTGTAAGCTTTGGAATCTGAATTCTGTACCCGTTTAATTATCTACTTTTTATAGTTGTACATATATAAATATTATATACTTGTTCATGCCTGGATCTTTACTCCTCAGGTCTGAGACTAACCTGGTTAACAAATGTCAAATAAATAAATACATAAATAGTTGAGCAGCTCACACAAATATTAGAGAATAATGGGTCTCTCTCCACACTTGAAATGGGCCCTGCCCTGTTCATAGATAGGTACTAGGCTATCAGCCCTGGGGCCCATACAAGCCCAGCCAAAAAGGTACCTTGGCTTTTGCCAGCCAAGAAAATAATTTTCCTGTGCCACTGTCGAGCAGAGCCACAGAGGTGATCCCTGGGGTGAATTTCCTATTTCCCATCGAATCATCAAGATTTTTCTTGAAGAGTGCTAATGAGGAGCTTTGTTTGATATAGATAGGTAGTTTATTCCAGAGTATGGGAAGTCTCTGGGACAGGAATCTATCCCTCCGGCATGTTCTGTTTAAAGTGGTGACAAGGTTTAGGTCCCTAGAGCATGTAGCTCGGAGGGATTAGGATTTCTTTAAGTGGAGCATGTCCTACAGCTCTGGATTTGACATAGCTTTGTATGTTAGGCAGAGATCACCTCTGAGTAGGCGATATGCAACGGAGTAAAGCTGGAGTTTTTGAGACTGTCTGCATAGGGCATTTGTTTGAGGCCGGTAATCCTCTTGTATTTCTGCGGCCTTTCCAGTTGTTGTAGATGTCTTGTGAGGTGCATACCAAAAGGGGCGTTGTACTCTATAATTGGTCTAATGAGTGATGAGTAGAGGGGAACAACGACCTTTTTTTCTGGATGAGAAACCTTTTGTGATGAGGTGTGCCATGTAGAAGGATTTCCTGACTACTGTGGCGATGTGATTATCAAAGGAGAGACTACTGTCCACCTGTGTCCCAAGGTCTCATCACACTTTAGGGGTTAAGTATACTACCGCCTATGTTGTAGTTCATGGGTACAGAGTTTTTACCAAAGGGAATGACAATGCACTTTTTGGCATTGAGCTTGAGGCCATGGCTTTGACACCAGGCATCTGTCTCTGTGAGGCCCTTTTGTAGGATGTCCACATCATTAGGAGTTTCGATTATGGCTCCAAGTTTGCAGTCATCTGTGAACTTCATTAGCCAAAGACCTTCTGTGTTAGCCTGTACTTCAAAGAAGTAGATACCAAACAGGAGAGGACCCAGGACTGAACCCTGTGGTACTCCACTTGTCACTGGTCTGAAGTCGGATTTGGAGTCTGCTACTTTCACAGTGTGGGTTCTGTCAGTGAGCCAGTTGGCAACCCATCTTGTGACATAGGGATTTATACCTAGTTTAGTGCAACACCATATAAAAATAATTTTTCATTTAGAAACAGATCCACCAGCCACTAATACCTCAGCACGTCCTCATAAAAGGTGCTGGAATGGAAGTGGAAGCCTAAGCCAAAGGAGGTACTGCCAGCACAGCTAGCTGGAATTCTGTAACTAATTATGTAATTTGTGACTATCAACATGATTTATAGAGAAGTGTGACAAAGGGAGATACTGCCAGCACAGCTACCATGAATTTTGTAAATGGTTGCGTGTCATTTGTGAATGTCAACATGCTTCATGTAAGATGCTTGTGTCATAAATATTACAACTGTATGTCAGGTGCATATCAAACTTCTGGTACAGAAGTCTGTGTTGAAAAGGTTTTTGCAGAGTGCTTAAAATGTAACCACAGCATGCCCTACTGGAACAGAACAGAAATGCACACTACTGTAATGGTTTAAATGTATACATTTCATATTAACACTGGAAACTGGGATACAGAAGGTTAACTTCAGAAAAATTGCTGAAAATAAATGATTTTATATCCACGCAATAGAAAGATGTTATTTTTCAGTTTCAGTGCAGTAACAGACATGGTGTCTGTGCTGAGAAGTTTTCTGTATTGTCTTGAAGTGTTTTGTTTTATGACTTCCAGTTTCTACAAAGATCTGAGGGAAAGCTGTTGTGTATGTATTTTCAAAGGTAGTTGTTAAATACTGCTAGCTTTCAGCAGTGGGGGGGGGGGTTGCTGTGATAGAGTCAGATTACAAGAAATTATGTCATTCTGCAAGCTATCCCAGCAGTAATATTGGATATATTAATTTAAGAATTCTCAGAGAGAGAGAAAGAGAGAGACTGCATTCTGTCTTTGACCTGACATCAGCCAGAGGAATCTATTCACCATATCTGCCCTTGCTGCTCTAAGTAAGTGTCCTTGGGAACAGTAAAATTCTCTTAGAAATAGTCAAGAATATAGCAAAGCTTATTTTAGATATTTTTCATTTATTTATTTATTTGAGACTGTCCTGCAATGTTGTTTTAAAGATTTCCTGTGATCTTGAAATGGAGATCACTGTAAATATATACAGAATATTTTCTTGTTCTTTTATTTATTACTAGACATATTTAAACCTTTCATAGTGGCTTATCTGTCTAAATATATTTAGTTTCTGAGAGTACTTGCAGATTTATTTGGTGACACTGTGTAGGCCACTCCTAATAGCCTTGCTCTTGGTCAAACTACCATTTGTATTGACAGTAACATTACCCAGTAATATTGGATACCCTTTGTTAAGGGCCTTAAAGTAACTGATAAAGAGGTGGCTGGTGGCAGTAATACCTACCTTACAGTCTGGGCAGAAGGGGGCATAGATGGTAAACCTATGCCAACCTTTCCCAGGTGTGCGTGTGTGTAAAACAAATCTCCAAGTCTGTGTGTGTGTCTGTCAGCTACTTGGGCAGGGACAGCAAGCACTGGTTCGACAGAGAAAGTGCTGGAGGTCTTGGATCGGCCATTCAGCTGAGATCTCAACTCTACAGCTGTGCCAGTGGGGAGTCTTATTAGGAATCTGGAAAAAGGAGGAGAAACCAGCCCCGGACTGACTGTGGTCTCTGTGTGCTCTTAAAGGAAATTGCACTTGATGCAGAGACCGGCATCTGGAAATACTGTGTGTGTGCCGATCCACCTCCCAGTGTACACCCCCCCACACTGAAGCTAGTGGTGAGGACCGAGATTCCTTGATTACTGGGCCAGTGGTAGGGCATCACATACTCAAAATAGTGAGGTTCAATGTCTTTAGGTTTGGATGAGTTTTGCTGTGTGAGCAAATCCATTTTGTGCAGTAACCTGTGGTGACAGCCCTTGGCTAGGTGAAAAATAGAGAACAGATTACGTCTGGGCAAAAGGGAGTCTGTATCATCCTCGAGTGTTGTCCTGAATATTCAGTAGGATGCTTGGGAGGAGTGGAAAGAGGGAAGGTATACACATTTTTCCTTTCCATGGAAAAGAGGTAGTGTCCATTTTCTAAATTTTTTTTTTTTTTTAAAGGAGCTCTGGAGCAAAAAGTACAGTTTTGTACCTACCATAAATGTAGATGTTCGAAGATCCACATTGCTGCAGTCCTTACACTTGGGTAGTCCGCTGTCCTCGGTCGGCCCGAATATCAAAGTATAAGGCTGACGTTGGTCAAGGCGCATTTGACTGACATCAGGACGTCAGGGTACAAATGCGCATGACCGACGTCATATCCTCAGTCTTTTCTTGCCCCAGATGTCAGAAGACCCTAAAAATAGAGGTCAAAAACCAAAAGACAGCAAACCAACAACCAACCATCCTAGCACTAAAAATATGTACAATATATACAATAGACAATATACACCCAATTGACCACCCAACCCACACAACCGCCTCTAACTACAGAGGGGAAGGAGGGAGGGTAAATTGGACTGCAGCAATGTGGATCTTCGAACATCTACATTTATGGTAGGTACAAAACTGTACTATGTTCTTCATCTCACATTGCTGCAGTCCTTACACTTGGGTAGAATCCCAAAGCAGAGGTAAGGGAGGATGGCCAAATTATAAGGAAGCGGGAGCTGCCAAAATGCCCTGCAAAACAGCAGTGGCAAAACCAGCCCTGGATTTAGAGTAAAGTGGTAGGTGATAATGCCTGGAAAAAGTATGCACTGAACTCCAAGTAGCTGCCTCCAAAATATCCTTAGTCGCCACCCCTCTCAAAAAAGCTGTTGAAGTGGCGGTAGCCCTAGTGGAATGAGGCCTAATCCCAGCTGGAACTTCCTTGCCATGATGGGAATAACAGAAAGCAATGCAAAACCCAATCCACTTAGAAATAGTTTGTTTTGACACAGGCTTGCCCTGAGAACTCAAAGCAAAAGAAACAAATAACTGCTGAGACTGCCTGAACCCTTTAGTTCTGTCCAAATAATATCGCAACTGCCTGTGTACATCTAAAGTGTGCAAAATCTTTTCCCCTTTATTTTGGGGATTTGCATAAAAGGTAGGCAAATGAATAGTTTGGTTTAAAGCCACACTAGAAACCACTTTAGGCATAAAGGAAGGATTAGTGCGTAAAGATACCCTATCCTTATGGAAAATTAAGAAAGGCTCAACTGCCATAAGGGCCTGCAACTCAGAAACCCTTCTTGCAGAGGTAATAGCCAACAAAAAGCAGTCTTCCATGATAAAACTTTAATTCAGCAGTAGCTGCAGGCTCAAAAGGTTGTAGAGTGAGTTTCTCCAACACAAAATTGAGATCCCAAGCAGGAGTAGGAGCTCTTCGGGGGTCTTATATTCTTTGCCCTCTAAGAAATTGCTTGAACAAAGGATGAGAAAACAATGGTGGGTCACAATCATAGTGAGCCGAAATTGCTGCAGCATGAACCTTAATAGAAGAGAAGGACAAACCTTTGTCCAGTAACTCAGTAAGATATTGAAGAGCCACACTTAAATTAGGCTCAGAAACATCAAAATTCTTTGCTGCACTCCAAAATAAAAATCTCTTCCATTTTTCTGCGTACACTTTCCTTGTACTAGGCCTTCTAGCTTCCAAAATAACATTCAAAACTTGCTGTGGAAGTGGAGGCCCACTATGGTTCAAAACAGAATATGCCAGGCTGTTAGGTGCAGAGAGTGAAGCTTGACATTGAGCAAATGACTGTCCTCCTGAGACAACAGGTGTGGAATCAAGGCAAAGGCCATGGAGGCTTCCGTACCAGGCTCCTCAGTAATGGGTACCAATGCTGTCGAGGCCAATCTGGAGCTATCAAAATCATCCTTGGCTTGTCTTATCTGGCCTTTAGTAGTACCTTTGGGAGGAGAGGCAGAGGCGGAAAGGCATACACATGAAGATTGCTCCAATTGAAAGAAAGAGCATCCACTCTCCAAGCTGTGGGATGAAACCTTTTGTGCAAAACTTTGGCAGCTGGTGGTTTAGTGGGGAAGCGAACAGATCTATGTCTGGAGTTCCCCATGACACTGTCAATTTCTGAAATACATGAGGATCCAATTTCCACTCGTGGGGATCCATAATTTGTCTGCTCAACACATCTGCTAAGGAGTTCTGTGCTCCGGCAGAAACCTTGCCTGAAGATTTAGCTGTAAACTGAGAGCAGTCTCCCACAAAATCATCGCTTGCCTGCATAGAGGATAAGAATGTGTTCACCTTGCTTGTTGATGTACCACATGACAGTTGTGTTGTCTGTTAGAATCAACACCTGCCCTGGAAGAAGTAAATCCTTGAAAGCTATTAATGCAAACTGGACTGCTAACATCTCTTTCAAGTTGATATGTAGATGTTGTAGTCTGGCAGGCCACTTGTCTTGTATCCACTTTCCATTCAGATGAGCTCCAAGCTTTGTCTGAGGCATCTGTCGTTAGAATCTGACTCGCCTCTGGCCGGGTCACAGAGAGTCCCTTGTTTAGGTGACATTCCTGAGCCCACCACAAAAATTCCTTTTGAATGCAAGGTATTATTTGAATGACAGTGTCCAAATCCTGGCAGTGCTGTGTCCATACATTTTTGAGATACCATTGTAGCTTCCTCATATGCAGTTTGGCATTGGGAAGCACCAGAATACAAGATGCCATGAACCCTAAGGCTTGAAGGACTGTCCTTGCAGTCAGCCCGGACTGATGAGACAACTGATGAAAGTAAAGGGAAAGATTCTTTTGTTTGTCCGGGGTCAAAAAGGCCATCTGGGATGCTGTATTCAGTCTCACACCCAGAAAGCACATGTCTTGAGAGGGTACTAGACTGGACTTTATTTCGCTCACAGAATACCCCAGGCATCTTAGCACTGCTATCACATAATCCAAATGATGAAGAAGCTCGTCCCTTCCTTGAGCCAGAATCAGGCAATCGTCCAAATAGGGATAAATCTGTATTCCTTTTAACCTGAGGAAAGCTATCACTGGAGCCAGAACCTTCGTGAACACTCTGGGTGCAGTAGATAAGCCAAAGGGCAATGCAGAGAACTGATAATGAGAAGTCCCAGCTCGAAAACGCAGATACTTCCTGCAACTCAGTCTGATAGGAACATGAAGATAAGCCTCCTTGAGATCTAAAGTTACCATCCAATGATCTTTGCCCAGCAGAGGTAAAAGCTGCTGTAACGCCAACATTTTGAACTTGGGAATGTCCAGATAAGTGTTGAGGATAGATAAGTCCAAAATTGGTCTCCACGTGTTCCCTTTCTTTGGTACTAGGAACAGGCGAGAATAAAATCCTAGGCCCACTTCTGGCATAGGGACCGGCTGAATGGCCCCTATTTGGAGTAACAGAGAAATTTGCTTGTGAGCCTCTATTCTTTGTGGAGGAGGAACGTCTGGCATGCCTTTGAAAGGAGGCAAGGTATGGAAATAAAACCTGTAACCGTGGTGTATGATATCCAATACCCATCTGTCTTGGGTAATTAAACTCCAATTTTCTTTGAAAAGTGCCAACCTTCCTCCCAAAGGTGCTGCCAGACGAGAAGGCTCTGGCAGCTGAAAAGGTAGGTCATTGGGTCTGTTTACGAAAGGACTGACCCCTGCCCTCACCTGAAGACTGTGCAGGAGAACTCCCTGTTCTAGGCCTGAAAGAACCCTGAGCTCTGCCCCTACCACGACTAGATCTACCCCTAGACTGGGAATCATAAGAAGGATACATCCACCCCTTAGTAGGCCAATTTCTACTAAACTTTGGAGGCTGAACCTGCAAAAAATCTTTAACAGTCTGCATAGACTTAGCCTTGTCTTCCATTTTCTTTAAAACTGTCTCAACAGGAGAACCAAACAACACATCAGATTGTAAAGGAGCATCTAAAATCCTTGTTTTAACATGGTCAGATAAATTCTGATCCCTCAGCCAGGCGTGCCTGCGAAGAACTGACCCAGTGGCAGCCACCCTAGACGAGGCCTGTACAGCATCAAAACCACATTGCAAAGAATGCTTACCCACCTGTTCAGAAACATGTACTAAATCTTGCAACTCTTTACAATCAATACCTTCCGCCAGAGCATCAACCTTAGACTTCAATTGTGAAAGGAGATAGTTTTGGTATTTTAACATGTGAAACTGGCAATTCAAAGCCCTCATAGCTAGAGTGGAAGAAGTATAAATTTTATTTGCCCCATCTATCCAAAGCCTTGGCCTCTTTGTCTGAAGGAACCGGATTCTTGACAACAGAAGCCTTAACACCTTTAGGCCCCTGACTAACAGTTTCTGGGTCTGCCCTAGGACTCTTAAAAAGATACTTATGAGCTTCAGGCACCCTGTAATATCTATCCGGTTTAACAGGAGCAGGAGGCAAAGAATCAGGATTAAGAGAAGCCTCTGCAAAAACATCTTCCACCACATCTAAAACAGGAGGTATAGCCAAAGGCCTATGCTGGGGTAAAACAAAAATTCCCTAAGCCTTTTCCTGGAATCAGAGAAGTCCTGACCTTCCCACTTAAAATGCTCCCTCATAGAATGAAGAGTTTCTGAAAAGAAAAATCCTCAGGAGGAGAGGCAGAAGGAGTAGAATCATCCACATCAGAGTCAGAATAAGGAGAATACTCCTGCAAGTCTTCAGTCAAGACTCTGAAACATCCAAGCCTGCTCAAAACTCCCTGGCTCAGGCTCCACCCTAGGTCTCTTATCAGGAGGGGCAAAGAACCCTAATCAAAGTAATCAAATCTTCTGCCATTTTAAGCATATGCTTCTTGGGCACAGTTCCTGAAGAACTAGGGGTGCCACCATCTGAAGCTAATCCTGGCCCGCCTCTGGGAGAAGGCTTGGCAACAGAAGGAGAGGGCCTAACCACCCTAGGAAGGGAGGGAGTAAAGTAACCTGAGAAGCCCCTTCAGCCTGACCTGCCTCCTGAGAGGCCACATCCTGCAATAACAAAGTCTCCCTGGGAACCCAAAGAAATCTCCGTGGAACCACCGCTCCACTGACACCTCTAAAGAACCGGCGTCCGGTACAGACGGTTCTTCCAGCCTAGGCTTAACTGCTTTGTCCTTGCGCTTCTTGAAGAAGCGGCGCCGGAGCATCCGACGGCATTTTATAATTGCACCGCTTCCCAAAGACTAACCTGGCACAATCCAACCTTCTCTTTATAGTGCGTCTATTGAATCTAGCACAAGAGCGACAGCCAACAACGCCGTGCTCAGGCCCTAAACAAGGAATACACAAAGTATGATAATCTCTATGCGGTATCTGTTTCCCCACAAGAAATGCAATTATTCACTTTTTCTGACATCCGGTAAACCACTGAGGCAAGAAAAACTAAAATATTCCCAACGGGGTACTTAGCCAACTTTGACTCGGTCTGAAACTTCGAAATCGAAAAATCTCAGAACGCCAACCGTCACTTGCAATGCTGCTTCTGCATCGGACCATGCGGCAAAAAAGACTGAGGATATGACGTCGGTCATGCGCATTTGTACCCTGACGTCCTGATGTCAGTCAAATGCGCCTTGACCGACGTCAGCCTTATACTTTGATATTCGGGCCGACCGAGGACAGCGGACTACCCAAGTGTAAGGACTGCAGCAATGTGAGATGAAGAACATCAGTCCAAGTGGTCTGTTAAGAGTAGAGGGAAAAATCGGGGGAGATCCCCATGGATAGCCAATCCGAAGGAAGTCAACATCCAATTATTTTATAAAGTAACTGGTTTAGTTAGGGAACTGAAAATTATGGGGACTATTTAAGAAACATGTTACATGTATGCTTGTACTTACATGCCAGTTTTATTAGGCTTTGTAAGTTGTGTGCATTTGGTGTGGGATACTGTGCTTGTGGGGACTGTCAAGTTATTTGCTTACCTCAGAATCACTTACTCTAGTTGTGCACTTTACTGACTTATCCAGGTTGTACTCTGCTTTTGACATCATCTTCTCTGCTTACCTATGGGGCAACCTCCAGTCCCTTTAGTAGTACCTTTCCCTGCATGCAAAAAGAAAGTTGCAAAGGAGTCTTCAGGTGTTACGCTGGCTGCTATTCTGCATTAGCCACTGCTAGATGACTTTGCTATGGTCACTTGTTCCTCAGTCTGCCCATTTTCCCCCAGCCCTCTTGGTTACCTTTTTCAGGCACCAAAGACTGGAGGATAGCTGCCTCCTGTGCTGCTCTAGGGATGACCGTGGGTGACTAGGAAGAGAGATTTTTGCCAGTGTTGAGAGAAGGGGTGGGTAGACCGTCTTTACCTGGCCAAGATGAGGAGGTAGAAGATGTGACCAGTGTGCCTATGATTTCATAGTTTCATAGATTAGTACTAGGCTAACTGCATTATAGGCCATTTTAAGTCTAGCCAATTACCCCATGTAAGAATCAAACCCTCCACCTTGTGTCTGTAAGATAAATACCTTAACCCTTACACCAACCTCCCTCCTTTAGTCTGTTTTCAGGGACTGTGTGCTTACAGAGAAAAAAAAAAAACTTTCCATCTCCTGTTTGCATTTCTATGGACAAGGCAGATTTACTTGCATTTGTCAAGGAACTTAAAGCTTTTTCATTGCTCTCTCTTCACACAAGAACAGGAAAAGTGTCCCCTTCCTTTCTGACAGGAAATTTTAGTCACAAGAACAGACACTGCAAAGGGGGTGCTGTACTTAAGGAAATTCCTCTCCATTAGAATAGTCAGATTCTGAGGAAAGCACTTCATCAGATACCCCCCCCCCCCCGACAAGATTTCTTTTTATGGCAAAATCTAAGATGAAGGTTTTTCAGTGGGATAAGAATGAAGTTCCTGTGGTACAAAAATGTATCTTGACTTACTACAGTTAGAGAGAATCAAAACCTACAGTTAACCCCTCCTGTCTTGCCTGCCTTATAGAATGTCTCCTTTCCTAGGTGGTCTGACAAGTTATACAATGCACTCTAGACACATAAGACACACAGGTACTAGTTTTCTAATCCTAAAAAGATCCAGCAGTTATTTCTTTATCCAAAGCTGTGTCTACTAAACAGGTTACAACTGCTAACATTATCCTCCCTGACAAGGATGGGAGCGCAATGGATAATTTGGGGGAAAATGGCTTCTAGTTAAACTGTTAACAAAAACTTAACATAAGAGCTTACCTTTTGAGAATGTGCAGAAGTTAATGGCTAGCCTTCCTTCCTTGGAAGTAAACAATTCATTAAATGCTTCCATGACAGCCATTTCTTATGTAACTAAGCATATTTTAAAGCGTGCTTATGATACTGCTGATTCTTCCTCCACAGCTGCTACATCTGGGTCAGTTTTGAGATTTATGTGGCTTTCTTCTCAAAATCCTCCCAATTAGGTTACGTCTGAGATTTAGATTCTCCTTTAGGAAAACAGGTTGTGTTTCACCTTTCTGCAGCTTGAGCTGCTTAAAAGGTGTGATGAAAAGGAATATTTGACTAATGAACTCTCAGATTTTTCAAATCTTTTTCAGAGCAAATAGTAATTTCCCCTTCTTCTTGACTCCCTTCTCCAATAAAGAATTTAAAAATCAAGGAGCCAGCAAACAGGGTTTTTTAAAGCAATGCAAAGGTGGTTATAAAAAGACAGCCCTCTTACTCAGCATGAATATCCACCTGTTCAGCCCCCCCCCCACCCACCTTGAAAAACTTTCAATGTCTAAGACTTCACCTGCCCTTGTGGCATCGGATTATTCCAGACATCTGGTTTCTGAAGGTTACCCAGTGGGGGTACGACTGGCAATGGTAGTCCTTCCCTCCTTTTTAAGGGAATCCCCACTTGTCCAGGGAACCAGAGGTCTCTTAATTCCTCCTTTCCTGCAACACATGATGTCTTAGGAAGTCAAAGAACCAGTTCTCCCCATCTCTTAGGAAAAGGTTTTTATTCAAGACTTTTCTAGTTCTCAAACAATAAGGATCCTGGAGGCCTGTACTGGATATTTCTTTTCTAAACATTTTTGTCACAGTTCCAAACTTTAAGGTATTCTCCCTAAACTCTTGTAGCTCAGGATTCCCCCTTTAGCTTTCATGGCAAAGCTGGATCTAAATGGACTTCTATCACTGCATTCCCTTTGCACATTTGAGGAGTTTAAGACTTGCTGTATCTGGCTCACATCATCAGTTCTCCAGTTTTACCCTTTGGACTTTCACAAAATGAATAACAGTACCAGTCATTATATAACTGGAGCTTTTCTCCTCGGGCCTCCACTGAAAAAATAACGTGTCCAGTTGGACTTCCCCAGTTAACAAATGTAAAATAAAATAAATAAAAATAAATTATGTGACATCCCTCCTCAGGGCCACTGACCAAGGGGTCTCACGCCTCACCATGGACAAAAGTGAGGGACGTTCACTAGGAACAAAAATGGATACACAGTATTTCCAGATGCAGCCCCCTGCACCAAGTACAATTTCCCTTAACAGCACACAGGGAGCACACTTCAGGCTCTGGGGGTTGGATACGCTCTCCAGGCCCCAAATAAGACTCCACACTGACACAGCTGTAGAGTTGAGTCCTCAGCAGAGTTCCAAGCCAAGTCCTCCACAACCCTCTCTGTGAAGCCAGTGCTCTGTGCCCTTCCTCCAAGTCACTGACACACACACACTCTAAGATTTGATGTTCACACACATGCACACCCACCCAAACAAACATACACACACCCACACCACCCCCACCCAAACACACACACCTCCGCCCACCCACATGAAAGGTTGGCACAGATTTACTAGCAGCTCTGCCCAGACTATAAGGTAGACACTGTCACCAGAACACAAGGGTAACTAATTATACAGAGTAAAGTTAATACTAATACAAATTGCAGTTTCTGACCAATGCAGCAAGGCTTCAGGAGCGGCCACAGTGTCACCAAATATTTTAACCTTTGACCGCACTTATATTTATTCTCTAAAAAACCAGTCGCAATAACATATTTAAATATATTTAATAATAAATAATAAAACATGAAAATACTAAATACATATTTACAACAAACACCAGCGTTTCAATCACAGGAAATATTAAAAATAACAGATAGATTCCCACAGATACAGGAAAAACGGTACTTAACTAATCTCACTATATTTTCCTGATTGGTATGGTGGTTAAGGTGTTTACCTGATAAACACAAGTTGCAGTGTTTGATTCTCATATGGGGTAATTGGCTAGGCTTAAAATGATCTACAAGGGCAGTTAGCCTAGTACTTACCTATGAACTATTCCCCTGTTACTTACTAAAGGGAGGCAAGATGAAGTAGGTAAGTGATCCTTCTTTGTCAGGTTTGAAAAACAGACTGCCCTGAGACTTCTGTCATCTAGTATTAAAACATTTCAGTGATGGATTACAGAATGCCATCACATACGTCTGGTCATCTGACTACTGGTTCCCACACTACCTTCTTTACTAGAATCAACGAACCAGAATCTAGCACATGTATGTTACTATACACACACAAAGCTTTGCTAACAATGTGTTATAGCATCTGAAATCTATAAAACCATCAAAACTTCCACCCTTCCAGGGCAGTAATTAGTTTATCCACCAAGGACAATGCCGCAGGATTCCTAGTCCTGGTTTTCAGACATATTGTCTCTGGAGGCAATCAGAACTGTAAGATACAATCTTTATAGCGTAAACCAGGTAATTTAATTTCAGACTAGTTTACAAAGTTAAAAGGACTTAGATTAACCTCTTCTCTTCAAACATCCT
The DNA here is from genome assembly GCF_019279795.1 of Protopterus annectens. Taxonomy (NCBI): domain Eukaryota; kingdom Metazoa; phylum Chordata; order Ceratodontiformes; family Protopteridae; genus Protopterus; species Protopterus annectens. The sequence continues at coordinate 6,493,718 of NC_056748.1, read as the reverse complement.
CTGTTACTGTATATTTATTTCAACAGTTAAAATACAGTCCGACATACATGCGGCATTTTTCTGTCCAACAGGACCACTGTTGGTACATTTTTAACACAAGTAGCTTTACAAATACATTTTCAACAGAAACACCTGTACAAATCAGTTTGATATACAAATTACAAACAATCCTTTACACAACTCCAGCTAGCTATGCTGGCATATCCACTGCCCTACTTCTCCTGACATAGCTGGCAACACTTTGTCTTCACAGCTTACTGCAGATTTCAATGCATTCATGTTTTTCCATATTTGGAAGATTGCATTATCTTTGCAGATGCTCTTTTTGGCTAAGTCTCTAGCAACTGTTCAGAAACTTCTGCTCAGAGTTTTCAAATAAACTTTCAGAAGTATTCTCACCCCTTCTAACAGAATAATGGTCTTGGGATGTTTGCTGGAGACTGCCTTGGGAAGAGCCTTTCTTTCCTCAGATAAAGTAGACTTGTTTCAACATTTGTTCCAGAGTTGCTATTCAGTCAAAACCATGCACCTGCAAGGGGGCTTCTCAGGATTCTGGGAAACATGGCAGTGATTCTCATGCTTCCCCTAGACAGACTACACAAGAAGAAAATGCAATGGTATCACAGCACAGTCTGGAATCCGCATCTACACTCTTTGTCCTTTCAGATCCCAGTTCTGGGATTTGTAAAGGGGGAGACTGAATGATGACTAGACTAGATAGTTTAAAACCAGGTCTTTCCTTCTCCCTTCTGAGGATATCCTTCTAAGTCACTCACCATAGACTTTTTCAGATCTGGTGTGGGGAGGGGTTATAAACAGGGTAAAAGTACAAGCTCTGTGGAATCCTGAAGACATTACAGGACCACATAGACAATCAGAGATGACGGCAGTTAGTGTTTTTAAGGCCTTGAATCTACCTTTGAAGATGTACACAAACACCACAGTCATGTGATACATAAACAGAGTACCACCAAATCTTACCTTCCAACCCTATGCAGAGTTGCTAGAACGGTCTTTGAGGTTGCCTTCATACATTCCCTTCAGGGCAAAACCTGGTTGCAGAAAAGTTCAGCAAGATCAGGACAGACCCTCCTCCCCACAAATGGGAACTTCATCCTGTGGACTTCCAAGAATTTAACCAACTGTGGGGAGCACCTCAAGTATATCTGCTTGCCTCCTTTCAGAACAGACAGCTGAAGAAATTGTGCTCTAGAATTCCTTGCAAACAGGGTTTACTTTAAGTCAAACGACTCTGGTCCTGGAAGATCCCCAAGTGCAGTTTTCATTCATTAGGGTCTGTCCTAGTCCTGCTTAACCTGTCTGCTACAATGCTTTCCTCCGAAGCCTGAAGAGTCAAACTTGAGCGGATTTGCTACCTGCCGTGCTATCACTACAAAAGGGATCAAGTAACCTGTTTATGCATCACATTACTGTAGTGTTGCCCATAGTAACTTGCACAGGTCCGGCGAACTAGAGATGATTCAAAGCATTTATTACTGCCATCATCTCTGACATGAATGTTTTTATCTGTCCCATTTGTTCTTCTGACCTTGCGCTTTCACTCCTTTTGATACAGCCCCCATGCAAGTCTGAAGCACCTGCAGTGACCGATTGAAAACGACAGAAGGGATAAGGGGAGAACTGGTCCACCCATCACAGCGCCTCCCCTTTTTACAAACCCAAGTACTGAAATTTGAAAAGATGAGGGGTACTGATGCAGACTGACCCAAAGTTCATACTAGGCTAACAACCACTAGGGTCTTCACAAGACCCTAGTTCATCCCAAACCAGTTTTGTCCCAGAGTTCCTTGGACTCCTATATGGTAGGGTATTGTTAGTAAAAATGTAGCTAAGGGTTATGCGGGGGGAATGTTAGTTGGGGATTAAATTTACTTACTAATTTTGTATGACTTTGATATTAAAAAACAACTTTGGAGGTTAGAATCTACTTTAATTCTGAAGTTTAACACTAATTCCGTATGGAATGAATCAAGAATGTCATTGGAAATGTTTTCTTTAATTAATTTAAGTCTATGATTGGTTAATTGTTTGTAATCATGCTATTTAAAGATAGAATATGTGAAGTAGGGATATACTCTGTAAAGGCTGAAGAGCCGAGGCGCTAGAGGACTCTGCATTTTATGCTTTGTATTTGCTGCTAACCAGATTTTATTGGATCCAGTGTATGCTTATTTTACCTGTTTTGTGGGACAACTATGTGGATCTACTACTGGACTGGACTATAATTTTAATAAAATATAAAGGTAATCACTGGCTTCTTTCCTTGAGTAGTGGTGAGCTGTTCTGTTTCCAGTTCGTGGTGAAGTAGAGTAATATGGCCAGTGATTCCTTTAAGTCTCTCCCCAGAATACTTAAAGAGACTTCTCAGGAAATTTCACAAAAGACTTTGGACTGTTTTCCTCAATATGACTGCTGAAAATACAGCTTTGGCTAGTCTAAGTAAAAGCCAAGAAGGGGTAAATGTTTTAGCTCACAATTCAAGTAAAGCCATGCCTGCTCTGTGTGCCATGTGGGAAGAAAGCAGAAATAAATGGAATGGTAACCCTTTTGCTGCAATTGGAAAAAACAGAGACAGCAGCTACTCTGGAGTTGCAGCAGTTGTATGATAAGGTGGAGAGACTATTTAAGGAAACGTCGGTTTTCTTTAACACTAAGTCTGCAAAGGTATGTGGAGCTTTACATTACCCCTAGAGGCTTGAGATCTATGAAAAGTCCTTCCTTTCCCTTTAATTTACATGAGGAAGAAGAGGAAAGTTTCCATGCTAAATGGACAGCTGCTGCCCACAAATGTAGCACTGAGTGGGTACAGATTCTTATTGAGAGAGATGACCTTAAAAGAAGGAAATTAGTGACTGAGATGAAAGAGGCGAGTCAGAACATCATTCAGCAGTCTAACAATTCAGTTTTAGAAAGTTTCCTGGCTGGAATGAATGAAAGACTGTCAGGTTATGAAAAACAATGTATTGCTCATAAGAAGGATAAACTACAGAGGGATACAAGTGATTATGAACGGAAGTCTGCATTTAATGTTTCAACTAGCCAGTCAAAGAAACGTCAGAGGGTGACATTTCAGCAAGAAGCAGGAAGAAAAGTAAATAATGGCTACATTTCATCAGCAAGCAGTGAATCTTCGTTTGTGAATGACAACAGTGAAGAAGAGAACAAGGACTTCCTGAACCAACTAACCCGGGCTATATGGCCAAAAATTTTCTTGAACCAGGGACAAATTATGGTAAAAAGAGGTCCAGAAGCTATGAACATGGACAGGACCGTTGTGGGGAATATAACCCCAACTACCGGACATATAAAAAAGGCAAGTGGTACCGAGTTAAATGTTGTAAATGATGATTATGTAGTAATTTTTTTGTTGTGTCTTTCGGCTTTTCCCGGTTAGGGGCCGCCACAGGGGAACTTCGGTCCGCTAATGATTGGTAGTTGATTTTTACGTGCCGAGTTACCAGCCCTGACGCATAACCTTCAACTAAGGTACGCCCATTCACGCATGTCTCCACGCAGAAGACGCTCTAGCTGAGAATCGAACCGGACAGCGTCCGACTGTGAGGTGACAACGCTACCGCAGCACCACCACCGTGGATTCTTGTCTGGATGTATTTTATCAGATACTGATGTAGTACTGTTAAACAGAGGTTTAAAGTTTATTCCCACGGCTTTTCCTAGAGGGTATGAACTGAAAATTGAAGTGTTTAAATTTATTAGAAAATTGTACTTAAAAACTTTTTTTCCACAAGATACAAATGTAATTCATGAAAACAATGTGGACAGTGAAGATGATCCAAGTGAAATGAGTTTTCATTCATGTGTTTCTGATTTAGAAACTGAGGCTTATAAGTTAAACACTGAAAATGTGACATACAAAAGTGATTTTATTCCTGTGTGTAGGGGTGAAAATATACAGCAATTTTCTTTTGCTTTACAATTTTCAATAGATAAAGAGCTTGAAAAAGTGAATAAAAACAAGAAAGAAGTCAAATACAATTTAAGTAGAGAAGAATGGAAAAGTCTATTAATGTTAAGTGAAAACAGGGAATTGGTGGTTAAACCATCAGATAAAGGGGGTAAACTAGTGGTGCTTCATTATAATCAGTATCTGAATATGCGTTATGCTCATTTAAAGAATGTTAAAGTTTATGCCTTTGGTGGAGCTGGGAGGTTATCAAGAAGCAGTGATTAAATACAAAGAACTGCTAATGAAGGAGTTAATACTAAAATATTTCTCACAAGAGGATGTACATAAAAAATATGCAGTTAAAGATAACACTATGGCATACTTCTTTTGTGTCCCTAAAATACACAGAAGTTTAGTGGATCCACCAGGACGTCCCACAGTCTCTGCATGCAGTTATTTTACAGATAACTTAGCTCTTTTGTTATATTCCTACTTGAAAGAAGAAGCAGAGAAGCTAAGGTCTTGTTATCAAAGATTCCTTTGATTTTTTTTTTTTTTTAACTAAAAACAGAAATGTAAAGTGGAAGAAGGACATGTTTTTATTGTTATGGATGTTACCAGTTTATATACAAATATTGCACATGTACATGGCTTAGAAGTAATACTTTTTTACCTTAGAAGTAATATTTTTTTACAAGTACTTGCCTAAAGCACATTTTATTACTGAACTAATACATTTTTGTTTAAATAATAACATATTTGAGCTCAATGGGGAACTTTATAGGCAGCTGCGTGGAACAACCATGGGTGCAGGTTTTGCCCCCATGTATGCAAATCTTTTCATGGGCATGTTTGAAAACAAATGTGTATATAGTAATGCATTTTTTTAGGAAATATGTTATAAGTTATTATAGATGATTTAATATTCATTTGTGAAGGGGGGTGGGAAGAAGTGAATACATTTGTGCAAAAAATTCAGATAAATCACTATAATATCAAGTTTGATAGAATACAGACAGGTGTTAAAATAAACTTTCTTGATACAACTCTGCAAGGTATTAATGATGGTAGAATACAAACATTTACATAGAAAATTTGAAGGGAGTGGTCATATACTGCATGGGGAAAGCTGCCCCCACACACACACACTATTAAATCCATCCCCTATGGGGAATTTCTTAGAATAAAAAGAATATGCAAGTGATGAGTGTGAGAAGGAAATAGAAAAAACAGCACATATGTTTGTAACTAGAGGTTACAAGGAAACAGTGGTGGAAGAAAATAAAAGGAGGGTAGTACAACAAAATAATACTAAAAGGTACAGCACACAAGGCAGAGTGCATCAACAGGACAAACAAAAATCATGTTATGTGACCAAATATACAGTGTTTGCTGAAGTGTTAATAAATTTGGTAACATATCATTGGGGCATTTTAGAAAAAAAATAATTTCTTAATATAAGAGCAAATGAGTACCCCATGTTTTCTTATTCAAAAGGTAGAAGTATAATTGATTTCTTGGTACATGGCAAGTTTCAGCTGCCTGTAAGTCATAGGAGTTTGGGGGTAGGTGCAACAGGTACTTTCCCTTGTGGAAAGTGCAGTTGTTGCCAGTATGTAATAAAAAGTTTTGATAAAAATTAATGAAAAGTATTTTACATACAAAGGGAGATTTTCCTGCGAGAGTATTGGAATAGTTTATGGTATGAAATGTCCCTGTGGTAAGGTATACATAGAAGAAAGTAAAAACTTTCAAATAAAAGTTGAAGGAACATGTTAGGGAAGAAGGGCAAAGAAGAAAGTCCTGTTGCATTACATTTTAAAGAATGTCACAGTGGAAATATACAAGGCTTATAAACTACAATTTTGGGGCAAGTACAACAAATGTATGAGTGATATTAAAAGACAACTTTGGAAGTTAGAATCTACTTTAATTCTGAAGTTTAACACAATTTCATATGGAATGAATCAAGAATGTCATTGGAAATGTTTTCTTTAATTAAAGTCTATGATTGGTTAATTGTTTCTAATCATGCTATTTAAAGATAGAATATGTGAAGTAGGGATATAACTCTGTAAAGGCTGAAGAGCCGAGGCGCTAGAAGACTCTGCATTTTATGCTTTGTATTTGCTGCTAACCAGATTTTACTGGATCCAGTGTGTTGCTTATTTTACCTATTTTGTGAGACTACATTGTGATCTACTACTGGACTGGACTATAATTTTAATAAAATATAAAGGTAATCACTGGCTTCTTTCATTGTGTGGTGGTGAGCTGTTCTGTTTCCAGTTTGTGGTGAAGTAAATGTACTTGCTGTTCATCTCTGTCCAAAGATATGGGAGCCAAGCTGGGGGGGGGGGGGGGATTTGCAATTTCCCATCCAATGATCAAGGTTTCTTTGAAACAGGGTCAGGGATGAACTTTTTCATGAAGATGGGGAGTTTATTTCATTGCCTGGGGGAATCCTTTGAGAAACATTGGTCCTTCCAGCAGGTTCTATTTATGTTGCAGACAAAGTTTTGGACCTTGCATCTAGTGTTTCTGGTAACATCTCTATTGTGGATGGGCAAGAGATCCATCAGAACTGAATCAGAGGATGCCTATATCACCTCACAGTAACCTGTATGAAGGAACACAGATATAGGACCTTAAGGCGGTCTGTGTAGGACAGGGTATTCATACCCAGGATTCTCCTGGCAAGGAACCATTGAGGGTGTTCCAACTGTTGCAAGTACCTGGCTAGGTAAATGCCAAAGGGACTCTATGATGAGTCTGACAAGGGCCAAGTAGAGTGGTACTATTACTTCCTTGGACCTGGATGCCATTTTCTTTGCTTATGAGTTGGGTGACGACGATTTTCTTACCATCTTGGCTATGTGTTGATCGAATGCCAGATTACTCTCTACGTATGTTCCCAGATCGCCAACTACTGGGTCAACTCTTAGGGGGTATTTTAACGAAATAAAAAGCTTGGCTGGTCACTTCCCCAAAAGGCACTATAATGAATTTCTTTGCGCTGAGTTTTAACCTGTTGCTTTTGCACCAATCATCTGTTTGTGTTAGACCCCCTTTTAGAATGTTGCTGTGGGGGTGGGATCTATGACAGCTCCCAATTTACAGTCAGCTGAAAATTCAGTGATCCATATGACTTTGACAGTAACCTTGACTTCCAAGAAGTAGATGGCAAGACTGGTCTCCTGTTGGAGGTAGACTCACCAATCCAAACTTCTTGGGTCCTAAATGTGAGACAGTTGGCAATTCAGCATGTTATGTTGGGATTTACGCCTCGTTCTGAGAGTCTGTCAACAATACTGGAGTTGTGTATTTTATCAAACACAGTGGCCAGGTCAACCCAGGTGGTCTGCACAGTTTTCTCCTCACCCATTGCCATGATGACCCTCTCAAATAAGTCAACCAGGTTAAGTAGGCAAGACCTTCCCTTAAAGCCAAAATGGGATTGGGTCTGTATCTGTAGGTTGCCAATGTCCTTGTTGATCATTTTCATGATAATTTGTTTCATGGCTTTGCACATTAGACTTGTCAGACTAATGGATCTGTGGTTCCTGGGATCAGCTGGATAGTCCACACTTGAGGAAGAATCTTTGCAACACTCCATCCACCTGGCATATAACCTGTTTTGAGGTTGTGAAGGAGTGCCTCAAGTGATTCCTACTAGGTTATGTTTTAGGTTATTTAGGAGGCAAGTGGGGATAGTGTCAGGGACCACTGAAGCACTGTTTTTGGCCTTAGTGAGCACCTCCAGGATCTGCTCTCTGTTGACAGTTGTGGGGGATATGCTAGAAAGTTTCACAGGGAGTAGTGAGGTGGGCAGGTTTTAGAGCTAAATTTATTAGCCAAGAGATTTGCTACGTCATCCCTGGTTAGTGGTTTGTACCATTTACCAACAGTTCTACACACGTATGAGTATGACCTTTAAGATTCCTGATATAGCTGAAGGTCTTGTGACTGCCCTTAGCCTGGGAGGCTATCCTGACCTCGTACTTGGCCTTGCTAGACTTTTAGGCCTCAGATTCTCATTTAGTTGAAATCAGAGAGCTCGTCTCTATGGGAGTTGTTCTTTTCGATTTTGGCCATGACTTTTTTTCTTTTGCTATATAGCTTGTTAAGAATTCCACAAGTGTGGTTTGTTTTTGGTGTCAGATGTGGGCTTACATCTGGCAGATGCAGCAGCTTCAATGCAGACATTTACATTTGTACAAGATTTTTGTGAATTATGCAGAGGCAGCTGTGCTCTCAGGGTTTGGAGGAGCCTTGCATTTTGACAAAATGTTGCTTAATAGAATGTAGTTTTCTTTAGTATAGAAAACTATTAGGAGTTTAGTTGGGTTTCCTGGGTTGATTTTTATTTTGAGGGAAAGAGCTTTGTAGTCCATCTTCACCAGTGAGGATGACACATGGGGTACAAAGCTTTCCCATGCTGGGGTGTACAAGGTCCAATATATTTGAATCTCTGGACAAAGAGTGCACTATATTTACTAATGTAAATACCCTATATACATTGTCTGATTAAACTACAGCTACTAAGATTTGTTGAGTAGCTGCCTGCTCGGTTTTAAAACTCACTTATTATAAATGCTGCACTGTATACTTTTATGTCTGGTTCATCTACAGTAGTTTTAGCTATTCTTACTATGGACCAAGCTATCTTGCTGTGAGTTTTATCCATTGGTTAATGCATTTATTTACTTACTGTTTTGCCTCCTTTAATAACTTTTTTTTCTTGTCATTTCAGTTATGCTGTAGTATATAATGCTCACTGCAACAGGTATAATAGCCTGCTGTCTAGCTGTGATTGTGTGTTCTGCTATGTTCAGAGAAATGCATCACTTTTTCACCCTGATTACACATCTGTATTAACTGTTTTTTTTTCTAAGTATAATTATTAACTGTAGCAGCATGTGAAAGCCAACTTGTGTGTAACATTGCATTTGTACTACTGTGCTAGAGTGAATGCAATTGTGGTAGTCTTTAACAGTTTGTGTTTATATTGTTTGAGTTTCTCTTTCTGTCCTCTCTAAAATACCTCCATCTATCTTTTGTGTGCTAAACACCATATCTGGTAACAATTTTTATTTTTTCTCTCTCCTCAGCAATCAGCTAAGTTTGTCTTTTTCCTCTCCATACTGATAGCGTACTGTTAAAAGTCCTGCATGCTGCATTAAACGGTTGCAACAAAACTCGCTCATCACAGAGCTCTGTTCTCTTACCTTGCAGTGTCTCCTTATCTGCAAAGTATGTTGGCTTAGTTTTTACATTTTACAATATACTTAAGGCATTATCTACTGTACTCTGTAGCAAGTTGCTATGCTGTAAAGTAGCTTGGTAGCAAGGACCCCTCCCCCCATTTCTTAATAGACTGACTTAGTTTCAACAAGCTTATGTCTATTACATGCTGGACTCATTAGCCTGTGTTAAGATATTTCTTATCCAGCCCGTTTTAAGTTATTTCTTACCTGATAGTACTACACAACAAAACATTTTTCTTACTATGGACAATACATAGCCTTATTCTGTTACAGTTTTTAGTGATCGTTTCTGGACTGTGCTTGATTCTGGGCTTGGCTCAACCCATTTCGCTCAGGCTCACTTTGCTCCCCTCCCACCCCCATGTCATTTCCTTTACAGCTAACTACTTTGCACCTCCCACAACGTACACCCACCCCCTCCTGTCTTTCACTCCATAAGAGACTATACCTCAACCCTCTTGTTGCTACAACAAAATATTCTAACTTCACCCCCCACTGGTACTAGCTGGTATACACTATTATCCAGTATCTAATGGAAAAAAAACTGTACTCCCAGGCATTTTATTAACTAAAAACACCCTACAATATGTACTCCAAGAGTAAAATCTATGCATTTCTAACTACATCCATCCTATTACTGCCTGTCCTACTCCTCCTCCTCATACTCACATCACTTAACATCCACTTACACCCCACACATTTCCCCTACAAACCCAGAGTGCTGTAGCCATATAAAATAATTACCAAGCCTTCGCCATTTTTCCATCTATCTTCTCATGAAATACTCCCGTACCAAAAATACACTTACCTAACACCCAACTCAACCTTACCAAACACGAAACCAAATACTACACCCCCACTGCTAATATGCTCAAACTCATCTACCTCTGCAAAAACAAACATTCTCTTAGCTGGAGACATCCATCCCAACCCTGGTCCAATACACTCCACTTCTAGCCCTCCTACCCCAAAGTCAATCTCCCAAACATCTTTCCTTCTTTCAATAAACACTAGGAGTATTCTGAACAAAGTAAGTGAACTACATGCTTAGATCTCCCACCATACTCCTGATATCCTTATTCTGACTGAAACCTGGTTAAAATCCCAACACCAAGACCGACATCTTGCCCTCTGGCTATAGCACACAAACGTCTAGATCGACCAAAAAGGAAAGGTGGAGGCGTTGCTATACTACACACTAACCACCTTACCATTTTTAACTCTACTTTTACATTCCAAGCCTTCTCCCCGGCCAAAATTTTATCTGTAAGCCTAAATATTAATAACCATTCCACTATCACTATTGTAGCAATTTACATTCCACCAGGTGATAATATCCCCATACTGGAAAATATGCTTGCTCTTATCTCCCAACACATCCCAAATGAAACTATCATTCTTGGGGATGTCAACATTAACTGGCGCTCTCTCTCCTCTCAAAACTCCTCGCAACACCTTAATCTCTACGGCTTTACTCAACTCATCTGTGATCCCACTTACTTCAATAACTCCCATACAGCCTCATCTCTCCTTGACTGGATTTCTTGTCTCTCACTCTTCCAAATACCATAACCCTGAAACGCTACCAAATTCCCTAAGTTATCACTGTCCAGTAAAAATACTAAGATACACATCCAATCAAGCTAAACCTCAAAGGTTTAACAAACACTGACAACTAACAAACATTAATGCTGAAACTCTCAAATCTTTACTATCAAAAGTGAACTGGAATCCCTTAAAACTACTCCCCTTGGATGAAGCTGTCCACTTTTTTAACTCCACTTTCCTTAGTATTTTAAATTCTCTAGCACCCCTTAGAACAGTCTGCATAAAAGTCTAACATATCCCCATGGCTGACCATAAACACACGTGCACTATTTAAAAAAGAGCATGGAAATTTTGGACTAAAACTAAACATCAACCAGACCTCTAGAAATATAAAGAGCTTATAAATCTTGCCAAACGTCACATAAATAAAGATAAGAAAAACTTCTATAATAATCCATCTTCTACCTTTAAATCCAACCCTAAAAAGTTCTGGCACTCTGTAAATCAAATACTACACCCAGGTACGCAAGCCTCCCCTTACCCTCATCCTGACAAAACACATGAGGAAACTGCCTCCATATTTAACAACTGCATTATAGACTCAATATCCACATTACTAAAAGCAAGACACAAACCATCCCACCAACAATAATAGACATAACAGCTCAAACTCTTTCATCAGCAGTAACCCTACCACTACCTTCACCGTCAAACCTGTCTCCACTAACTATATTAAAACTCTACTATCTAAATTAAAACCTTGCTCCACATCCATAGACATTCCCTCCGCATTCCTTCAGGCTGCTGCTGCTGATCTTGCTTTCCCGGTTTCTATTCTAATAAACCGCTCTATTAGAGAATCCACAGTCCCTTCCATCTGGAAGCAATTTTACACCCTTCCAATACATAAAGGAGAAAACTCTACAGGTATAACTAATTTTAGACACAGCCATACTCTCACCACTCTCCAAACTTCTGGAAAAATGTATACACAATCAAGTCTTCCACAACCTTCTGCAAGAAAATCTACTCACACCTACCCAACATGGCTTTCGTCCCATGCACAGCACTACTACGGCTCTCCTGTCTTTCCTAAACTCTATCACTAGCTAGAGACAGTAACAAACTTATTTCCTGTCTCTTCATTGACCTCTCTAAAGCCTTCGATACAGTCTCTCAAACTTCTTCTCCTTAAACTAGCAAACTTAGACTTCTCTCCATCCACCATATCTTGGTTTAACAGCTCTCTCTCTGATAGACTCCAATCAGTCAAATGGCTCTCCGCTTTCTCCCCTCTTCTTCCTGTTAAAACGGGTGTTCCACAAGGCTCCATCCTTGGGCCACTTCTTTTTAACATTTTTACCAACCTTCTCTACTCTTCCTGTCCTGGATCCTCACTGACACGCAGATGATTCTACACTTACCACTGTTGCTGAATCACCAACTCAACTAAAATCAGACACAGTCCTCTTTTAACTGTGTAGAAAACTGGCAATCTGAAAACCAACTTATCCTTAATCCAAAGAAAACCAAATTACTACTTTCTCCCTAAAAACCTTAACCACATAAAATCTTCCTTCTCCATACTGTCACAAAATAATACTCAAAATACAGGTGGACACCAGTACAAAACTCTTAGGTGTTACTATTGATGATGTATAAATCAAAGGTTAGTCTATCAACAACTGTATCCGAAAAACACATCTCAAGCTAGGTCTCCTCTATAGAAACAAAAAATATCTTACCAAAACAGCAAAGCTAACTCTTTCAAATGCCTACCTCTTACCCACTTTACTTTATTGCTCCCCAAATTCTCACCAGCCTCAACACTGCACTACTAAACAAGTTAGAAACGACTTATAACAAGATTGCCAGATTTTCTGCCCAAAATTCAAGTCCCATCACTCTCTCTCACTAAAAGAACTACATTGGCTAGAATTACTTAACCTGCTTTGGTATAATCAGTTTCAGATTATTCACTCCATTCTCTACAAACCCTTTTTCTGTCCAATTATCTCATCTATAATCTTTCATTACCTACCCACTAGATTACTCCGCAGTTCTGAACAAGGCCTACTAAAAATCTACAAACCAAGGACCAAAATGGGTTGCCTAGTCTATAGCTTTAACCCTTCCAAGGCCTGGAATAGCCTACCACTAGATATAAGATCACTTGAACATCCCAATCAATTCAAAACCTCTACAAAAAATGCCTTCATGAAAAATGGTTTGCCAATGTAATTATCCCCCGTAAACACTCCCCTATAACCTTTCTACTTCTCTTCTTCCTTCCCTCCAGTAAACAAACTTACTTTATCTTCTCCTCTTGGTACATCACTGTATAAACATAACTAGTAAAATATTTCAGCTATGTAACTATTGCACTTATGTATATAATATGTAATTATAAATGTATCCCTCTGATGAATGTATTTCTATCTATTTCACTTGCCACAGTTTAATGTATGACACTAATGCAACAATGTGTGGTACTGATGAATGCAATGTGTGGCACTATAATGCAGTAATCTGTGGTACTGTTTAATGTATTTCTATACATATTCAATATGTAAAATTTCTATTTTCTATTGGAGCTTTTCTCCTCAGGCCTCCGCTGAAAATGGGTATTTGTAGCCCAGTCGGACAAAACCGGTCAACAAATATAAAATAAATAAATAAATATGGCCTATGGTGTTTGTGCTCAAAGTTCAGGAAACCTACCTGTGAGTTAAAAGCAGTGGCGTTTCCCAGTCTACAGAGGAGTAGTTAAAGTCTCCCATGAATAGTGCATTTGGTTGGATGGTGAACGCCTCTAGGTGGTTTAGGCAAGAGTTGTGAGCTTTGTGTGTCACAGACAGTGACCTGTAGCTGGCCAGTACATGGTAGGTAACCTTGTCAATGGAGGCTTGGACATAGATAAAATCCAGGGCATCATCCTATTTAACTAGCCTAGAGTTGTACTTGCTGCTAAAAGACACCTCCCACCTTTAGTCTGTCTGTCCTATTGTTGGGTCTAAATATGTGGAAGGCTCTGTAGCCTTCCACTGTCAAATTACTTTCTGTGGCTTTACACCAAGTCTTGGTAACAGCACAGATATCTACATTCTGCAGAGTGAGGAGAAATTGTAGCGTGCAAGGTTTCTTGTTTAGGCTCCTAGCATTCAGCAGTATCAACTGAAGGTTGCTCTAAGTTTATTTCCTTCTGTGTTGGCAGCTGTCATTTTGACACTGCCTAAACTAGATCCGAAAGCCTTGGGGGAGGGAGGCAGGTGCAGACTATCCCTGGCAAAGCAAAGTGGTCCATTAACCATGTCCTCCCATAATGACAGATACTGGATTCCCCTGGAGTGACAAGAAACTAAGCCAATTATTAAAATCTATCAATTTCTGTTCATACTGTGGCATTATCCTTGGTGAAGGTAGAATTCTGCTCAATGCTAGGCACATACCTGACACACAGGCAGATCCATAATGTCTCTTTTCATTTAGTTCAGTGAATTATGCCTCAGGTCACTTACACCCACATGAACTATGACAAAATCATATTGGTACCTATAGTGCAGTGACTTGAGTGCGTGCGCAACTGCAGATTCTAGCTCCAGATAAATTGTCATCTTCTCCTTGTCTAGCTTGGTGACAGGAGTACCCGTCTATCATACAACAAAATCCCCTTTGAGAACAGTACTAGGTAAACTGCTTGCCTTATGGGTTTTGTTTTTGTGGATGACAGGGTGTAGGCTTATGTGTAGTATTAGGTGTTACTTTCGGTATGTGCTTTAGTGACTGCTGAGGGTAGATGTTGCAGTTTGAAGGCTTAGGTGGCCTTTGAGGGGTTTCTTTTACATGCCTCAGCATAAGGTAAGTGGTGTGTGAAGGATGTAGTGTGTGTTTTTGACAACTCTGTAAGCAACATTTTTGTCTCCAAGGATGTTAAGTATATACATCTCTCGCATACTGCGTTAGGGTCTTTAAGCATTAAAAGTTTGTCCAAGTATATGAGACATTACTACATTGTCTCAAAGATGCCCATATCTATCAAACTGGCCAGAGAGACATTAAGAAGTTGCACACCCATGTTGTCGGGATCTGTATTAGCATCCTAGTTTTATGTGGGTCATCTGAGTGGTGTCTATAGCACCAACAACTAGCCTTCACCCTAATCTTAGTGTTGTATGACACTATCTAGCTGCCATAAGCTGATTTCCATAGGTTCATAGGTTGGTACTAGACTAATCGGCCCTAGGGCCTATACAAGCCTAGCCATTACAATTCCCTGGCTATTTCTTCCCTCAATATTTACTTCCCTGGACCTCTGTCTAGCAGGTAGACTGACGTGATCCTCGGGGTGAATTTCTTATCTCCCATCCAATCATCAAGGTTCCTTTTGAAGAAGGCCAAAGAGGCGCCCTGCTTGACATGTATGGGCAGTCTATTCCAGAGTCTGGGGAGTGTCTGGGTCAGGAACCTATCCCTCCAGCATGTTTTGCTCATTGTGATGACAAGGTTTAGATCCCTGCAGCGTATGGCTCTGAGGGATTAGGACATCTTTAAGTGTAGTATGTCCAACAGCTCTGGGTTTGACATGGCCTTGTATGTTAAGCAGAGATCGCCTCCAAGTAGACGATATGCAACAGAGTATAGCTGGAGTATTTTTAGAAGGTCAGCACAGGGCATCTGCTTTAGGCCTGTGATTCTTTTAGTGAGGTATTTCTGCGGCCGTTCCACTTGTTGCAGATGTCTTGAGAGGTACATACCAAACAGGGCATTGTAGTCTATAATGGGTCTAATGAGGGATGAGTACAGTGGGACAATGACCTCCTTTTTTTCTGGATGAAAAGCCCTTGGTGATGAGGTGTGCCACATAGAAGGATTTCCTGACTGTTGTGGCGATGTAGTTATTGAAGGTGGGACCACTGTCCACCTGTGTCCCCAAGTCTCATCACTCTTTCAGTGTTTAGTGTACTGCCACCTTGGCACTGAGCTTGAGCCCATGGCTCTGGCACCAAGCATCGGTTTCTGTAAGGCCCTTGTGTAGAATATCCACATAATTTGGGGGTTCAATAATGGCTTCCAATTTGCAGTCATCTGCAAACGTTGTTAGCCAGAGTCCCTTAGTGTTGGCCTGTACTTCAGAGAAGTAGACGCCAAACAAGAGTGGTCCCAGGACTGAACCCTGAGGTACTGGATTTGGAGTCTGCTACTTTTACATTGTGGGTTCTTGTCACTAAGCCAGTTGGCAGCCCATCGAGTGACGTAGGGATTAATGCCCAGCTTAGTACGTTTATCTATGATTCCAGAGTGGGGGATGGTGTCGAAGGCCTTGGCAAGGTGCAGATAGGCTGTGTGGACTGCCTTACCCTCGTCCTCAGCTTTGGAGACTGACGGGAAGAAGTCAATCAGGTTCAGAAGACAAGATCGGCCCTTCACGAACCCAAACTGGGTGGGGTCCAGTGTTTGAAGGTTGCCAATGTCTTTGTTTATAAAGTCCATGATAATACGTTCCATTGCCTTGCAGATCAGGCTCGTCAGACTGATTTATTTATTTTATTTATTTTACATTTGTTGACCGGGCTAGTCTAACTGGATACATGTCCATTTTCAGTAGAGGCCCGAGGAGAAAAGCTCCATTGTAGCAGTCTAAGGTAACACACTAAGAAAAAAAAATATATACAAGAGGATAACTAAACTACTAAGCAGGAGTTAGCAACTAATTAGCATACAAAACAGAACAGCAATTAGTGAATCAAAAGCACACAGCAACAGCAGCAGTATTTAAATACAGAATTGAATTTTTTTTTTTTTTTTTTTTCATATAGCATCAGGACTTGGACTTGACCTATCATGAAGAAAAAAAGAACTAAAAATACTACCTGTGCAAGGCATTAGGTAGTGCAAAGTAAGTAGAGGTGATAGGAGGTAAAACATAAGCAAAGTAAGTAGAGGTAATAGGAGGTAAAATCATAAGAAAGAGGAAGTAGTTTGTATGGCTCTGAGGGATAAAAGGACGGTAGTTCCCAGGATCCAAGGTGGATTCCCCTTGTGGAGTGGGATAACTGTAGTTGTGCGCCACTCAGTGGGCACAAAGCCTGAGGCAAGGCTATGATTAAACAGGACACTTAGGTGAGGTGCCAGTTCATTTTGTAGTTCATGTAGTATGCAGCCTGGGATGTCGTCTGGTCCCATGGATGCTGTATTCTTAGCTTTGGAGAGTGCAGTTTTTACCTGCGTGGCTGTTATTACTGGAATTTGGCAATCTTTCAGTATTGAGATGGGCTCTTTAGGGGTTGAGAGGGGAGTGAATATGGCACTGAATCGATCTGTCAGGATATTGGCAATATCCTTGGGATCAGTATATTTAATGCCATTCTGTTGTACCTCAGAGCAGATCCGAGCATTGCCATTTAGATTCTTGACACAGCTATAGAATGCCTTGTGGTGGTCTTTGGAATCTTTGGCAATTTTATTTTCGTAACTAGCTTTGGAGGATTTTATGAGGGATCTCAGCTTCTTACTGAGGTTGTTAAGCGAGTTTTTTTGCATCCTGGGATTTTCCTCTTTTCTGCAACAGTTTCTTCCTATTGTTGTAAAATTTGTTTATGGCAGGCGACCACCAGATTGGCTTCCTTTTTTTGGAGGACAGCGTCTTGGTTCTATTTGGGATGGCACGATTCATGCATGAGTGGATGTGCTCGCACAGTGGCTTAGTGTAGGACTCAGCAGTCAAACTTTCAGTTCCCGTCTGCGTGGGTGTCATGAAGTTTGTCACTTCTGACTTCAGTAGCATGAAGTTGGCTTTGGAGAAGTTTTTTATGGAGGTTTCCTTACTGGGGGTTGGGGGATGGATGTGGATGTCACGGGTGATTAGCTTATGGTCAGACCTGACCAACAAGGGGGTGACCATAGGTGTGGAGCATCGATTTCCCATGTTGGTAATGACCAGGTCTAGGATATTGGAGCCCCTGGTGGGACTATGGATTACTTGATCCAGGGAATTGGAATTTATGAATTCCAAGAACCGTTCGGCAAAGGTGTTTGTACACTAGTAATTTTCCAAGTTAATGGCTGGGTAGTTGAAATAACCCAGTATTAGGGTGTTTGGTTGTATCTTAATATTTTCCAGTATGTTTAGAAAGTTGTATGCCTTTCTGTGTTATGGGTTAAAGTCCTAAGTACTAGCTTTATAGGTTCGCTACTATTCAGGGTACTACTAACCACTAATGAACAGTGAACAGCTCTGCAAAAAAGTGCCCAATATACAGCAGGCTGAAAAAACTGAAAACTTTCGTGTCCTCCAGCCAAATAAATGGCTATACTTAACCTCCCTAGAGTGCCTGACAACTCAAAAACAGGTAAACATTTTCTGCCACAAGATGGACGATCCTGGAACTTCTTAATGTAAAAGCACAGCAAAATTAGCTCTGAAGTGCATATTAACACCAAACATAAGTCCCTAAAAAGTCCTCTGGCTGATGAAACAATCTCACTTTAGGCCTTCCTGTGTGTTTCCCAACTTGGACTGACCAGGTTACTTTACTAGTGCCACTACAACAGCAGTCCTAGTCTTTTTAATGTACCACAGTATTTTCCTCACTTGAAGTTTAGCCAAGGGAATCAGGAGATTACCAACAGCCATGTAACTTGGCTTCTATGAAAGAATGGTTAGAAAAGCTCAGGAAGACTTAATACTACAGCACTACTTTATCACATGGAAGAAGAGCTCTTCCCAGGGCATAATCTAAGAGACATTCTAGGAAAACTATTTTATATGAATGGATGAGAGGCTCATTGAAAGTTCACTTCAAACCCTAGAATGAGTAACAGTTTCTGAACTCTTGCTGAGAAAAAGTCTGCATTTAAACAACCGTCCAAGAATGAAAAATCTGAATCCCTTGAAGTCTGCAATAGGAAATTATTGAAGCCAGATGCTAAGTAAATACCCTTGGAGTAGTATAGTCCAGCTGGTAAAACAGAGAAATGAAAGGGTAAGTCAGACACAGAGACTCTTAAACATCTGAAATATTTTCCAATGGGAATGTGATGGGAGGCATCCCTTAAGTAACGCTTTACCATTAAAGCTAGCAAAGGAATACGGACAGGGTCTCAAGGGAAAACATTCTAAACTTTGAGAAAGGAGAGATCCAAGACTGGTCTTCCAAGTTCCTTCTTTTCTTTGGCACCAGAAAAATCCTCACATCTGGCAGGAAGGCACTGGATATAGGACGTAATGATTTGTTCCACAACTGGAGGAAGCAGTGATAACTGGTTTACTGGACAATGACAAATCCTGTGACAAGGAGGCAGGGGACACCCACTGCCAGCTGTACTCTTGCTGAGTGACTGAGAATCCATTTGTCCAGAATAACCTGCCGTAACAGAGGGGAAGAGAGAATCTTGAAGATGCAAAAAAGAAGTTATGCCCTTACCATAATTTTCCATCTGTGTTGTCGATCTTCATTCATTCTTGGAGAATGGGACTTGGTTCCAAACCCTCAGAACAGGCTCGGCCGGTATACAGCTCACGCCAGGCAAAAAATCTCTTGAGCTAAGACTCTACCTATAATGCCCCTCGCTCCATTACCTGAGGTAGAGTTTGCAGCCAAAGTACAGAAGGATAACAGAAGCCCTGTCTAAGGTGAAACCTAAAATCCTCCCAAAACAAATGTCCAAACCTCCAGAAGTCCTTAGGAGTGGGCTGCCCAGAATGAATGAACACGGACAACATAGCTGGAACAGTATGGCAAGGACTAACTACTTTATCTGATGTTGCCAATCTTCATTCATTCTTGACGAATGGGACAGAGTCCCCAGCTACTTTAAGTCCTGGGTAGCCCTAAGTAAGGATATCCCCTAAGCACCACAGAGCTAAAGGATGCTCTTCCCCTGGAGGCCATATCCAACTTGTAATGAGTGATAAAGGTATGGGAAGAGGCCCACGTTGCAGCTGTACATATATTTCTTCCATAGAAGCCCTGGAATAGAAAACAGCTGAAGTGAATATAGAACTGGTGGAATACGCTTTAACAGGTGCAGGCAAACTTGAGGTTATTATGCTTGTAAATGAAAGTAACACAATCTCTAAGCCATCCTGATGAGGTAACTTTAGAGACTGGTTTACCTAAAGTTGAACCTGAAAAGGACACAAATAACGGATTTGATTTTCTAAATGATTTGGTTCTGTCCAGATAGAAATGCAACTGTCTGCGAAAATCCAGCAAATGCAAGAAGTATTCACCTTTATTTGAAAAATTTAGAAAGACTGGCAAATCTATAGTCTGGTTAATATTCAATTCGGAAACTACTTTAGGTAGAAAGGAAGGACTGGTCCTTAATGACACTCTATCCTTATGAAAAATCACGCAAGGGTGTTTCACACACAAAGCCTGCAATTCAGAAACTCTCCTGGCAGAAGTAATGGCCATCAGAAAGTTTTTTCCATGATAGGAACTTGAGATCACAAGTAGCTGCTGGCTCAAAGAGCTGAAGGACTAAGGATTGTAATACTAAGGTTAAATCCCATGGAGCTGTAGGATCCTTGAAAGGGTGCTTTAGACGTAAAGCACCTTTAAGAATGGTTTTACATAAAGAATGGAAAATCAAGGTATGATCAACAAATCCACTGTGGAAATTGGAAATGACTGCTAACTGGACTTTGATGGTGGAAGCAGAAGCTCCTAGTTCAAAAAGGGAAGCCAGAAATTCCAAGACCTTGTCAACTGGGGCTGAAAAGGGGTCTAAATTATTCGTATGGGCCCAGATTGAGAATCACTACCATTTGCTAAGATAGATTTTCCTGGTGGACGGTTTATGAAAAGCCAGAGGGATTCTTTGTACCGGGGAAAGTAATTTGCTCTGCCTAGCAATCAATGGAATTGGAGATACCAAGTTATCAGCTTGAGATTGTGAAGTTGGGATGCACCAATCCCTGCGGGTGGGACTGCAGGTCTGGAACTGGGTCCAGAATCCAAGGACGGTGAATCAGGTAAGGCAAAGGAAGGGGAATCAGACTTGATGGGACCAGCAGGGTGCAATGAGAATCATGTTGCTTCTCAATCTATGGGCTTTCTTCAAGAACAGGGGGATGAGAGGGATTGGGGAAAGGGATAAAGTAGTCCCAGGGGCCAATCATGGAGAAGTGCGTCTCTCGGAGACTCCTCCTGCGGGGGAATTAGGGCAAAGTAGCTGCTACATTTGCTGTTTACTGGGGGATGCAAAAAGATCGTAGCAATGCTGGCCCCAATGACAACGTTTTTTATCACCACCTTGGGCTTGAGAGACCACTAGTGAGGCTGGAGGACGTATCTGCTCAGTTTGTTTGCCATCATGTTGGAGCTGCTCAGGATGTGTGTTGCTATTAGAAAACGGTTGGAAGCGATAGCCCATTGCCATATCCTGAGAACTTCCCGACACAGAGGGTATGATCTGGTTCCACCTTGCTTGTTGATGTACCAAGCTACTAACATGCTGTCTGACTGGATTCCAACTGTCCCCGAATAAAGGACAGAATGAAAGGCTTGCAATGCTAGAAGCACCACCCTCAATTCTAGGACACTGATGTGCAAATTGGCCTCTTGCAGGGACCAAGTACCTTGAACTCTTGTGCAGCCTCATAGATTTTCCTCTGACTTCATCCATCAGGACCGATCCTTCCTGCAGAGAATTGTTAGCAATATCCGATAAGACACTGGCTGTGTCAGAATCGACCATTATGCCGCTAAGAGCCATTGAAGCACCTTCATGTGATACCTTGGCAAGGGGTACTAAAGTTATGGTCGCTGACTGATCCCAGAGCTTGCAGAATGAGAAAAGCAGGAACCTTGTTTTTGCAAATGATTACAAAAATTAGTTGCACTTGCGACCTTAATCTGTGTAGAGGGAGAGAGGCTACACAAGAAATCGTATTGAGGCGTGCTCCTATATATTCTAGGTCTTTTGTTGGAGACAACTGTGATCGCTCTCTGTTGACTAATTCCCAAAGACTGGAAAAGGTTCAATATGAAGTCTGTGGCTTGAAGCAGTAGATGCCTGGATGGGGCGGTGAGGAGCCAATTGTCTAGGTATGGAAACACTTGGAATCCACTTGGCCTCAAGTGAGCTGCTACTGCTGCCATGCATTTGAACACCCTGGGGGCTGTGGTGAGACTGAAGGGCAGCACTCTGAATTGGAAATGTCTGGCTCCCAGCCAGAAGCAAAGGAACCTTCTGGAGCGCTTGTCCATCTTTATGTAGTAATGTGTGTCCTGAAGGTCTAAAGAACACATCCAATCGTTCACCTCTAGAAAGGGAAGGACAGACTGACCCGTGATCATTCGGAATTTTGTTTGCTGTATGAAATTGTTCAGAAGGCAGAGATCTAATATTGGCCTCCAAGTCCAGTCTTTTTTGGCACTAATAATCCTGAGTAAAGACCCGCTTTGCAAACCTGCCCATCATCAGAGACTCTTGATTAGGAGGGTGGACAGTGGAACTCTCCTCGGAAAGTTCCTTTTTGGTGGCCGCTGCCACCACCATAGCATTTACTGATAAATCCTTTCCCCAATGAGGTTGGTCTTCTGAAGCTGATAAGATTTTGTCCGGCATCCGGGAAATCAGCCCTATGGAATCAGGAGTCTTCCACGCCCGCTGTGCAAGAAGCTTAAGGTAGTCAACGGGTGGGGGTCACACCCAGAAAGTAGACAGGCAAGTATTGAAGGCCTACAAGAACACAGATTCCTCCAAGGATGGCTTTTGTTCACTTCTAATCACCCCTCTGTTTTAAGATTTCCAGGATGTCTCTGAATGAGATATCTTCAGGGAGTGAACGGGGGGGGGGCTCTCCATCACAGTTTGTCTCTTCTGTGACAGATTCTTCTGGAGAATCTAGATGCTTCCTCTTGCAAGTCTTCTTAAGGGGGGGGTCCTCAGTGGGAATCTCTCAGACTCTGAAGAAGAGGGGCCCTGAACAGGGATATCTTGCCATTTTGGTGCCAGACGTGAGAGATTGTGACAGCTGCAGTCCAGAAGGTACAAGTATGTGACACTCTGAAGTAGAAGGGTCCAGCTGACAGCCTGAAGAGGCTACTCCATGATCTGGAAGGCAAACCCACCCAAAGAGGGATGGGAGCCCGGAACAAAGAAAGACAACCTTGGAACCGGGGTCACACCCCAATACGAAGAACCACCCTCCAAAACAGGAGCCAGAGGAAGAGTCCAAAATTGCCAGGGTTCAGAGAGTCAAGGATGCCCTTGAACATACAACTGGTACCGTACTGGAGCCCTACGAACAGACAGCCAAAATACGGCCCCATGGAAGTCAAAGACATCAGAGCCGATCCAGGTACAAAAGCAGGAGCTTCTGTCAGCACCGCAACAGCTAGAACTGGGGTAACTGAAGTGCTGGGCTCCAAACCTAAGAGAGGTCGGAGGAGGAAGATGAGTCCTGGGAGAACAGACCTCAACTCCGAAACGGAGGGAGGTCTGAGCAGGTGCAGGAAGACCCCTGGCACATAAAAGCTGATCCACTAATCTCACCATGTCTATCTCTGAAAGACTTCTGGTTGATCGGACCAATATCCTCGAGGGAGACTCAAGCCTGCCCACAAACGGACTGGGGAGTTGACCCAAAAAGGGGTCTACAGAAGGGGAGTATCTTGTTCTGGGAAGAACAAATGCTTCAAGCTTCGGCACCATATGCTGCGGAGCAGCTGGAGAAGTTGGAACACAGTGGGAGGTCAAAGATGCCGGCGACAACAAAACTGTCAGTGCAGACGAGGCCATCTGTGCTGATTTTGTCAACATCAGTGGAGAAACCATTGGTACCGAGGGGGTCATGACTGTCAGTGCCGAAGGCTGTTTCACAACTACCTTCGGGACCTTACTCTTTGGATCCAAAGAGACTGAAGGAACCAGAGACTTCTGCCATTTGGAATCCGGTGCCAATGGTGAGCTCGGCACTCAATGACTTCTTTTTTGCTTTTCACATTTAGAAGATTCTGGCTTAGAGAGGGCTTCCTCAAAATGAAGACTTTAATAACCCCTTTAAAATCAACTTATTCCGGCTCTCTGCCAAGGTTTTAGAACTAAAACCTTGGCAGATCTTACAATTAGTTTCTTGATGGGGCGCACCCAAGTAATATATGCATGAAAGATGCCCGTCTGAATTGGACATCCTTCTTCCACAATCTTGGTACTGCTTAAAACCAGATGTGCCTTTCTGCTTCTCCTCCATTTTAAACGGAACACACACAAAGGACAAGAAAGAAAAAACTAACAATGGTAGGGAGAAAATATCTATAAAGGTAATCAGAAAGGGAAAATACCAGTGATGATATCAAAAGAGATTATCAAAGGGGGAAAGAAAAAATTACCAACGATTGTTAATAAAGAATACCGTTCGGTAAAAAGGGTAGAGCGGACTTAGACGCACACACCACACTAAATAACACAACAGTAAAAGGAAAAAGTATTCTATAATATAGAGAACAAATTTAAAGGGAATATATATATATATATATATATATATACACACCACACACACACACACATATACAGACCAAATTAAAGCAATTAGCTGGAGAGTATTGGCAGAAGCGTCTTATCAGAGCGGCACACCAGATCTGAGGTAATGGAGATAGGGGCATTAAGGGTACAGTCTTAGGTCAAGAGTTTTTTTTTTTTGCTGGCATGAGCTGTATAACGGCCGAGCCAGTTTCGAGGGGTCGGAAAGTACAGTTGTGTACCTACCAAAAATGTAGATGTTAGAGTGTATTCACTGTTGCAGTCATTACTCTTGGGTTATCCTGCTGGCAGGCTAGCCGCAGTCGGCCTGAATTCCAAAGTCCTGGTCCGGCGTCTGTTGCCTCTTCCCTGACGTCAGTGCACCAGGGGTATAAAAGATGCAGCCGATGCCACTTTCTTCAGTTTTTCTTGCCCCAGATGTCAGGTGTCCCCAAAAGGGTAGGCTAAATATATTACGCAAATAAACATACATGCAGTAAAGAAACATTTCCTTCATCTACAAGCAAATACACCACATAGGTTGTATAGAATAGAGAAGTACAGATAAACCCCAGCAAAAGAAAGGGGGACGGAGGGAGGGTAACCTGGACTGCAACAGTGAATACACTAACATCTACATTTATGGTACGTACACAACTGTACTATGTTCATCGTGTTTCACTGTTGCAGTCATTACTCTTGGGTTGAATCCCAAAGCTGAGGTTGGGTGGCTGGGCCTATATAGAATTAGGAGTGGCTATGAGGCCCTGCAACACTGCAGTGGCAAAGCCTGCTCTGGATTTAGAGTAAAGAGGTAAGTGGTAGTGCTTTGTAAAAGTGTGCACTGAACTCCGCAGCCTCTAAGATGTCTTTGGTTGGCTCTGAGGAAGGCTGCTGACGTGACTGCTGCTCTGGTAGAATGAGGCCTAATGCCCTTAGGCACCGATTTGCCATGCTGAGAATAGCAGAAATGGATGCAAGGACCTATCCATTTAGAAATAGTTTGTTTTGAGATAACCTTTCCTTGTGATCCTGCAGCATATGACACTAAAGGTTGCTCAGTCTTTCTGAAAGCTTTATTTCTGCCCAAGTAGAAGCGTAGCTGCCTGTGTATGTCCAAAAAATGCAGAATTTTCTCACCCTTGTTCTGTGGGTTTGGATAAAAGGTAGGCAAGTGAATGGTTTGGTTGAGGGCCACACTGGACAGCACCTTAGGCATAAATGTTGGTTTGTCCTCAGAGGAAGCCTGTCTGGATGAAAAATGATAAAAGGTTCCACAGCCATGAGTGCTTGTAACTCCGAGACTCGTCTTGCAGAGGTTATTGCTACGAGCAGAGCTGTTTTCCAGGATAAGAATTTTATATCAGCTGTTGAGGCTGGCTCAAAGGGAGGCAGAGCAAGTTTTTCCAAGACATAATTGAGGTCCCATGCAGGTATTGGTGCTCTCCTTAGAGGTCTTATGTTTTTGGCCCCTCTGAGGTACTGCCTTATTAAAGGATGAGAAAAGATAGGAGGTTCCGTATTGTAATGGGCTGAAATGGCAGAGGCATGAATCTTAATTGATGAAAAGGAAAGGCCTTTGTCCAGCATCTCAGTTAGGTATTGTAAAATCTGAGGAATATTTGGTACATACGTGTCAATGCCTTGTTCCTGGTTCCAAGCACAGAATCTCTTCCATTTTTCTGCATAAGATTTTCTGGTACTGGGCCTCCTGGCCTCCAAGATAACATCCATAACAGCTTTTGAAAGAGGAGTGTTTTGAATGGCTACATTATCTGCCATGCTGCCAGATTTAAGGTCCGGAGTTGACTGTGCAGGATCGGATTGTTTTGTTGGGTCAGCAAGTGGGAAGTTTGAGGCAATATCCATGCTGGGCCTTGAGACAAGCTCTTTAGGATTGGGTACCAGTGCTGGCGTGGCCAGTCTGGTGCGATCAGTATCATTTTTGGCTTCTCTTGTCTGACCTTTAGGAGTACCTTGGGGAGGAGAGGCAGTGGAGGAAGGGCATATACTGGTAGGTTTTTTCCAGCTGAAGGATAGGGCATCCACTCTCCATGCTGGTTTGTGATAAATCCTTGTGCAAAATCTCTGTAATTGGTAGTTGTGAGGGGAGGCAAATAGATCTATGTCTGGACATCCCCATTTCCTTGTCATCATGCTGAAGACTTGTGGATCCAGTTTCCACTCGTGGGGATGCATGAGGTTTCTGCTTAGTTCGTCTGCCAGAGTATTTGTTTTTCCTGGCAGGAACTGTGCTTGCAGGTGAACTTGGTAAATTAATGCTGTGTCCCACAAGGTCATTGCTGGTCTGCAGAGGGGGTAGGAATGATCGTAGTATTGTCAGTCTTTATCAGTAACTGCCCTGGATGAAGTAGGTCCTTGAAAGCTGTCAGGGCATTTTGAACAGCTAGCATCTCTTTTTGATTGATATGAAGATGCATCTGGCTTGCAGGCCATGTGCCCTGAATACATTTTCCTGCCATATCAGCTCCCCAGGCATAATCTGACGCATCCATTGTCAGTGTTTGTCTGGCTGTGCGTAAAGTGAATGGCAGACCCTTGTTGTGGTGACAGGCCTGTGCCCACCATCGAAACTCCTGTTGCATGCAGGGAATAAGGGTAATTCCGGTCTCCAGGCTGTGGCAATGCTGAGTCCAAACACTTTTTAGATACCATTGTAGTTTCCTCATATGCAGTCTGGCATATGGAATTAGTAGAATGCAGGATGCCATGAAGCCCAAAGCCTGCAGGATTTTCCTTGCAGATAACTGGGTCTTTGTTGCCAACTTTTTGAAGTAAGAAGTCAGTTGCCTTTGTCTGGCGTGAGATAAGCCATTTGGGCAGTTGTTTAAGCTTGCACCCAGGAATATTATCTCTTGAGAGGGTACTAGTGATTTCTTTTCGTTTACTGTGTACCCTAGGCAAATTAGTAATATTTTTACAAATGCCAGATGCTTTAGAAGAATGTCTTTGTTCTCTGCTTGAATAAAGCAGTCGTCCAAGTAGGGATATATTTGAATTCCTTTTTGTCTGCAAAACACAATTACTGGTGCCAAGCATTTTGTGAAAACCCTGAGCGCAGTAGATAAGCCAAAGGGCAATGCAGAGAATTGGTAGTGCATTGAGCCAGCTATGAATCTGAGGTATCTTCTGCAAGATTGTCTGATTGGGACATGCAGGTATGCCTCTCTTAGGTCCAAAGTTACGAGCCAAGCCTTCTTGCCCAGCATGGGCAGTAGCTGATGTAGAGTCAACATCTTGAATTTTGAAACCTCCAGAAACATGTTTAGTATAGACAGGTCCAGTATT
Organism: Protopterus annectens; assembly: GCF_019279795.1. Lineage (NCBI taxonomy): Eukaryota > Metazoa > Chordata > Ceratodontiformes > Protopteridae > Protopterus > Protopterus annectens. The sequence goes on along the minus strand of NC_056748.1, from coordinate 6,466,193 downwards.
GGTCTCCAGGTTTTGTCCTTTCTGGGCACCAAGAAAAGTCTCAATTAAAATCCTTGCCCCTGCTCTTGTTGTGGTACTTGATGAATGGCCCTCATGTCCATGAGGACTTTAATTTGCTTTTGCGCCTCTGCCCATTGATTATGGGGCAGGTATGGCATACCTTTTGCCCTTGGTAGGGTGTGAAAATGGAACTTGTAGCCCTGGGACACTATGTTCAAGACCCATTTGTCTTGGGTAATCTTTTGCCAATTTGGTGAAAAAAGTGCTAGTTTTCCCGCTAAGGGGGCTGCCAAAAGAAAAGTGCTTGGATCTGGCAGAGAAAAGTCATTGGGTCTGTTTCCTGTAAGTTTGTGATTTGTCTTCTCCACTTCTGGAGGTAACACCCCATTCTTTAGGCCTGTATGAGCCTTGGGGCTGAGATCTGCCTCTGGGACGTCTGTATCTGCCTCTTTGTGGTCTGTCTGACATTGGAAAGGACCAATTTTTGGAAGGCCAGTTCCTGCTAAATCTGGGTGGCTGTACCTGTAAAAAATCCTTAACTGTCTGCATGGATTTCGCTTTATCCTCCATTTTCTTCAACACCTCTTCTGCTTTACCACCAAATAAAGTATCTTGTTGTAAAGGGGCATCTAATAAATTTGCTTTAACATGATCAGGTAGATTCATTTGCTTTACCCAAGCATGCCTTCTAATAACAGAGCCTGTAACAGCGGCCCTGCAAGAGGCCTCCAGTGAATCATAACCACACTGCAAAGTATGTTTTCCCACTTGTTCAGTTGCATGCAATAAATCCTGCATTTCCTTGTTCTCTGAACATTCAGAATTTGTCAACATTTTCTGTTTAAGCAGTGACATTAAGTATGATATTTAAGCATATGGAACTGACAATTTAAAGCCCTTACAGCCAAGGTAGCAGAAGTGTAACCCCCCCCCCCATCTGTCCAGTGCCTTAGAATCCCTGTCAAAGGGGACAGGGTTTTTTGCAGTGGAAGCTTTGACCCCTTTGGGACCCTGAGATATAGTTTCTGGGTCAGCAGCGGGATTTTTATATAGGAATTTATGAGAGTCTGGGACCCTGTAGTATCGGTCAGGCTTAGCAGGTGCAGGAGGTAGAGAGTCTGGTACAGGCCGGACTCTGAAAATACATCATCTACAATGTCTAGAACAGGTGGAATAGCAAGGGGTCCGTGCTGAGGTAATAGCAGAAAGTCTCTGAGTCTTTTCTTAGATTCTGAGTAATCTTGGCTTTCCCAGTGGAAATGCTCCCTCATGGTATGCAGTGTTTCCCCAAAAGAATAATCCTCAGGAGGAGAGGCTGAAGGAATGGATTCTTCAGCATCAGAATCCTCATAAGGAGGAATGGGATAATCCAGTTCAGAAGAGGAATCCGAGGAAATAGAAACCTGATCAGAAGAATCATATTCTGTCTCTTGCCTAGGCCTCTTATCAGGAGGGGGATGGGAACCCCTGATCAAAGTAATTAGGTATTCGGCCATTTTAAGCATCTGTTTTTTAGGCATTGTAGTCAGAGTAGGAGAATGCTGTACTTGTTTTTGTCTTTAGAGCTGCTTTAGTCTTTGAAGCTGAAGATGGTTTAATATATAACTGTGTAGGTCTGAAGACACCCTCAGAAGCCGATGCCTGCTCAGCGGCTCCGGACCCATCTGAGGGAATGATTTCCGAGTGTCCAATACCTTGAGTATCCAGAGGCCCAGCCGGCTCCACGTGGGAGTCGAAAGCGGCCTGTGGCTCTGAGGTAGCGGGCACCAGGGGCTGCAAAGGCGCCTCACTGAGAGCCGATGAACCGGCGACTGGCCTAGCGGAGGCCTCATCGTCTGTTTTGGACCTCAGATGCTTATCCTTTTCCTTGTCCTTACGTTTTTTTGTAAACGCCAGTTGTCGGCTGTTCCGACAGCATTACATAATTAAACCTTCGGCCAAAATAATGAAATGTAAAATCGAACCGACGCTTAATAGTGCGTTGGTTAAATCTAGCACAAAACCGACAGCTAGCAACGTTACGGTCGGGGCCTAGGCAAGGAATACAGTAAGAGTGAAAATCCTTATGAGGTATTTGCTTCCCACAAGAAATACAATTGTTAACATTTTCTGACATCGGTCTGGAGCAAGAAAAAAAAGTTTCCCCAATGGGGTACTTAGCTTTAATGAAGACTTTGGTTCTGAAATTCGGATTGAAAATCTCAGGAGTCGGCCGACCGGCACTTGCGAACTGCTTTTGCTTCGGGCACCGCTCGACAAGAAAGACTGAAGAAAATGGCATCGGCTGCATCTTTTATACCTCTGGCGCACTGACGTCAGGGAAGAGGCGACAGCAACCGACGCCGGACCAGGGCTTTGGAATTCAGGCCGATTGCGGGTAGCCTGCCAGCAGGATAACCCAAGAGTAATGACTGCAACAGTGAAACACGATGAACATTAGGAGCTGACATTTTGGGATATCCTTGATTTTGAGAGGTTCTCTTTTTGGGGTCTCCTTACCATTGTTTTTTGCTGGCACCCTGCTGTTTGAATTGCTTTTTGAAAGAGCAAAATGAGGTAGAAAGAACAATTTTAATTCACTTTTAAAGAAGGGTAGAACATTTTGGGTCATCCCTTGAATCTATTTTCCTTCTCTCTTCAGTTCTTTTAAGAATTTGCAGTTGTGTAAGTAAATCTACCATAAAAGTAGATGTTCAAATTATTACTGCTGCATCATATGTAGCTATATCCTGTACAGCATATAAGTCAGCTAGCTTCCAAAGCTTATGGGCACCTTCCATATGCACAGCTTAAGAAAACCAGCAGTTGTGGTGCAAAGCCCTTTAGAGCTTTATTATCAACTGAGAGTTGGAGGCTAAAACCCTGAAAGAAGTCAATGCAACCTACATAAACATGAAAGTCTTCATCCTGGCAACAAAAACATACAAAAATAAGGGTACAGATGGAGGGAACATTTGCAGTTATGGTACTTGCATGACTGTACCATGTTCATCATTTGATCACTGCTGCAGTAGCCTTAGCTATATTGCTATATTATGGCCTTCGAAAGACATGCGTGAATGGGCGTGCCTTCGCTGAAGGCTGGGCGTCGGGCTGGCAACTTGGCACCATAAAAATCGGCTGCCAATCATTAGTGGACCAGAGTTCCGCTGTGGCGACCCCATAACCAGGAAAAGCCGAAAAGACCAACAACCACCACCACCTTAGTTTATACTAACTGGGAGGAAGAAAAATGAATGTCCAGGAATCCCTGAAGAATGGCCTCGTTTGCAGTCCTCTGTAAAGGTCTGTACAATGGACTAAGTTGCTGCCTCTAGAATACTTCTTGAATTCAACCCTTTCCAAAAGCCACAGATGAAGTCAAGGCCATGCCCGAGTATGCCTGGACCCTTCCAAGACTTGCCTTATTGTGGTGGGTATAATAAAAGGTAACAGCATGAGACAACCATTTGGAGATAGTCTGCTCAAAGCATCTTAACTTCAAAAGAACTGCAAAGGTGATTAGAGTTTCTGAAAGTTTTAGTTCTGTCAAGACAATTGAGCAGTCTGTAAACATCCAGAGTATGAAGAAACCTCTCCCCTTCATTTTTAGGTTCTGGAAAGGAAACAGAGACATAGAGCTTGTCTCCTCGTAAACACCAATATCTCTTCAGGCATAAAAAGGATTAGTTCTCAATTAAATCCTATGATTATGGAAAATGAGTAGGTTGACACATCATACAAGCTTATAACGTAAGACACACTCACTGTCGAAGTCTGACCAATCAGCAAAACTTTAACTTTCTTCAAAGTCAAGAATTTCAAATCAGGCTGATGAACTGGTTCAAATGGAGCAAGAGTTATTTTTTCAACACAAAGTTGACATTCAGAGGAGGAGCCACCTATTTTCTAAAAGACCTATGTAATACCCCTTTCACAAACACATTAACATGGGAAAGTACTGCAAGGAAAGGATCTATTGGCAGACATTCTGAAATGGCACACGAACGAACCTTGACAGAACAGTAGGAATGGGCAGAAGATAACTCACACAAACACTTAGAATCACAGGAAAAAAATAGCCTTATAAGGGTCCTGACATTGTTTTGACACCAACTAGAAATTGCTTCTATTTGCTAAAAAAATTACTTCCTAGTAGCACTTTTCTTTGCTTCCTTTAATACACTCTGTACAGCGTCAGAAAACAGACATCCAAAAGATATTAAAAATATTATCCAGACAATTAGCTGAAGCTGTTTCAAGCTGAGATGCACACCCCACGCCATGTCTTAACAGGACCAGTCTGTGAAGAAGCTTGTGGTAATTGCCCTTGTCCATTTCCAAAAGAAGGGGGAAAGCAAAGTTGTAAAAGTAAACTTACCATTCAACAGTAGATGTTTAAATGATCACTGCTGCAATAGCCCTAGCTACATAGATTATATCCTGCGGAGGATATTACAGCAGGCCTGCTTCCAAAATTTAAAGCTTTCATGCACCCAAACCATCATCCAGCTCAAACTGATATGATGGGAAAAAAAGAAAAAACAGCAGCAGCACTGTGGTTTGGGCCCTAAGCCTTTAAAAGCTTTCAAGTCAGCTGACAGAGGGAGGAGAGAGCACTGGAAAAGTGAATGCTAGGAAATTAAAATTAGAAAACAGTGTAAGAAACTTCTCTGTGTGGAAGATTTTCAGTCCATATATTTCTACTTAATCACTGTATATTAATCGAATCAGACAATAGTAGTAGGAGTAGCGAACTTAAACTCGTTTTAAAATTAAATTAAAATTAAAAGTCCCCACTGGCAACAAAATCAAAAAGGATACAAACACTCCTGAAACAGATCTAAAAGAAGTGGAATGATATGTTGCTGTTGATGGGAAAGGACTTGAGGAATCCCTGCAGGTGCCACAGTCTTGCCCTCCATAAAGTCATGGATGACAGAAATGTAAGATTATGAGCGCACTAACCATGCAAAATAAACAAGATCCAAGGTGCAAGAAATAAAACAGGACCTCCCACAAACTGACCAAGTGAGGCAATAAAGGACCACTCCATCAATCCAGAAACTTCTACTACACAGGTATACACCTGCTGAGCAGTGGGCTTCTTAGCCTGAACCTTGCAGACAGACAGAAGAAGATACATCAGGAAAAAAATTTACAGCAGCAGCTTGGCCCACTAAACCATTATCACAGCTGTTACCTCTCTGTGGGTGACAGTCAACTAGGAAAACCACCCTGTATTACAAGTGACCTAAGTATCTTAAACCACTCCATTCTCAGACACCACATAATGATGAGAATGAGTTTTGGTCTTAGCTTAAAAAAAGGCATCAAACCAGTGAGAAAGGTAGGAAGACATAGGAATCATGTGGGCCCCAAAACAGATACGCTGACCAGTGCTCCCCACTTCCTTTCCCCATTGTACACATAGGAACATGGCAAGCAACAACTTCTGAATTTGTAAACAGATCTATCTTCAGAATAACCACCTTCAACTAGAAGCCGACCAGTCACTCCAGGACTGCAGAAGTGGCTCAGAGTGCTCACGTCTGATCACTTCCCTGAGCGACTAATTCACTGTATTTATTGCCTGCTGTCAGAAAAGAATTACTTCCCTGGAAAGGGAGTATAACCCTGTTATCACCTTGCTTGCTTAGGCACCACACAAGGATTCTGCTAAATAAACTGATGAGGAAAGGCACCAAAGAAAGCAATCTCCAATGCCTACAAAGCCAGAAGACTATTCCCAGTTCAAAATGGTTGCTATGGAGCCCCCTTCCTCTACAAGCAAGATCACACCACATCCCTTTGACCACTGAAGGGGCACAGATGATGTCACCACACAAGCAGAGAGGTTCTGCTCCAAGAAGGGAGGCCAACTAAGAGGATGATAGGAAGTGTCCACGACTCGACAGTAAAGTAACAGGGAGATAACACCAGGAGAAGGTTTAAATACAGGAATGTACTTTTCACTCCTAAGTGTCCATTTTAATACCTAAGAGGTATGCAAATGGCACCATGAAGGGTGGCTGCCACCTGGCTCAGAAGATGCAGCAGAATCTGAGCCAGGACCATGCGCAGCCTACAAGGCTCCCTTATTGCACAAGTGAAGACTAATTACATTACTCAGAACTACAAATTTACAACAGAGAATATCATCTACAACACATACCAAATTCCAGATGCATAACAGAAAAGCCTAAATTTTAAACAATGCCATATTAATTCCAAATAAGAATGTGTATATCTGAAGCAAAATATGTGGTTTTTACAGTTCAAAGAGTTTTGTTATTCTCATTTTCCAATTCTGTTTTTCACTATAAATAAATTACAAGCGTGTATAATTTAACAAAAAAAGCATTGTTTTAATCTACTGCAGCAGTGCCCTTACCTTCTGTTTCTAATTACTAAAGCACACCTTTTGATAACTTCAAAAAGGAAGACCTGGCAGCACGGCGAAAAATAATAACATTTATACACTAAATGCAGTCAAAGTATTTGCATGCCTATCTTTCTTTAAAAAGGCTAGCCCCACTAAGTTAATGGACTCCTTTCAGTGGAGACCCAAAGTGGAAGTAGTAGTAGGGGAAATTTGGCCAGAGCACCAAGGAACTTTCCCTACTTGACACTGTTGCAAATGGCCCCCATTTTGCAGGAGCAGTTTTGTTTACATTCCAGGCACAGAAGTGGTCCGGAAAAACAGGGAGACAGGAAGAGATAATGGAGTGGTGAGAGAAATAGAGGGGAAAGCAAATATAGAGACAGAAAAATGTGTGCAGGACTCTACGGTGAGGTTTCAGAGAAAATTATTTGATGAAGAGAAGTCAGCAAGTTATGGACAGGTATAATTAAAACCCTCCAGTAGGAAGGGTTGTGGGATGATTTATTTAATGAAATGGTGACGCAGAGTGAGCCAGAAAAAGTACAGTTTTGTACCTACCATAAATGTAGATGTTCGAGTGTATACACTGCTGCAGTCATTACACTTGGGTTTATCCTGCCGTCAGGCGGTTCCCCAGTTGGCCTGAGTTCCAAAGTCTTGGTCTGGCGTCAGTTGCTGTCGCCTCCTCCCTGACGTCAGTGCGACAGGGGTACATAAGATGCAGCCAACGCCATTTTCTTCAGTTTTTCTTGCCCCAGATGCCAGGTGCCCCCAAAAAGGTAGGCTATTCAAACTGCTAATAAAACATACATAAGTAAAGCAATCAACAACTTTCAGATACCAGCAAATACTCCCCATAGGTAGTAAAGGGTAGAAGACAGAGGTACGTACCAGCAAGTAAGAGGGGATGGAGGGAGGGTTAACCTGGACTGCAGCAGTGTATACACTCGAACATCTACATTTATGGTAGGTACAAAACTGTACTATGTTCATCATGTTACACTGCTGCAGTCATTACACTTGGGTAGAATCCCAAAGCTGAGGTAGGGTGGCTGATACTATAAGGCATTAGGGGTGGCTATAAGGCCCTGCAGCACTGGAGTGGCGAAGCCAGCTCTGGATTTAGAGTATAGAGGCAGATGGCAGTGCTTGCTGAAGGTATGTACAGAACTCCAAGTTGCTGCTTCCAAAATGTCCTTGGTAGGTACTCCTCTGAGGTAGGCAGTTGAAGTGGCTGCTGCTCTGGTGGACTGAGATCTAATGCTGTTAGGTAACAGGTTTCCCATGGTGTGTATAGCAGAAATGTATACAGTGTCCTATCCATTTTAAAATGGTCTGTTTTGAAATGGCTTTTCCCTGTGCTCCTGCAGCATATGCTACCAATAATTGCTCAGATTTTCTGAAAGCTTTGGTTTTGTCCAAGTAGAAGCGTAACTGCCTGTGTATGTCCAAAGAATGCAGTAGTCTCTCCCCTTTATTCTGTGGATTTGGATAAAAAGTTGGCAAGTGAATAGTTTGGTTTAGAGCCACACTTGATACCACCTTTGGCATAAAAGTAGGGTTAGTTCTTAAAGACACCCTGTCTTGGTGGAAAATGATAAACGGTTCCACTGCCATTAGTGCCTGTAATTCTGAAACTCTTCGTGCTGATGTTATTGCCAGGAGTAGAGCAGTTTTCCAAGAGATATATTTTAAATCTGCTGTGTTAGCTGGCTCAAAAGGAGGTAAAGTTAATTTTTCCAACACGAAGTTGAGGTCCCAAGTTGGAGTAGGTGCTCTACGGGGCGGTCTTATGTTTTTAGCCCCTCTGAAGTACTGTTTTAGCAAAGGATTAGAGAAAATTGGTGGATCCGTGTTGTAATGAGCAGAGATGGCAGAGGCGTGGATCTTGATGGATGAAAAGGAGAGGCCTTTGTCCAACATCTCAGTTAAATATTGTAGTATCTGAGGAATATTTGGGACAAGAGGGTCAAGGCTGTGAGCCTGGTTCCAGGCACAGAATCTCTTCCATTTATCCGAATAGGCTTTCCTGGTATGAGGTCTTCTGGCCTCCAGAATGACATCCATAACAGCTTTGGAGAGAGGCATTGCTTGCTTGACTAGGTAATCTTCCATGCAACCAGGTTTAAAGTCTTTAGCGGACTGTGAAGTATCTGATTGTTGCGCTGAGTCAGCAGATGTGGGATTTGAGGCAAAATCCAGGGTGGTCCTTGTGCTAAGTTCTTCAAGACTGGGTACCAGTACTGGCGTGGCCAGTCTGGTGCAATCAGGATCATTTCTGGCTCTTCCTGCCTGGCTTTGATGAGTACCTTTGGAAGGAGAGGCAGTGGTGGGAAAGCATATACTTGTAGGTTTTTCCAGCTGAATGAGAGGGCATCCACTTTCCATACTTGTGGATGGTAAGTCCTTGTGCAGAATTTCTGTAGCTGGCAGTTCATTGGGGATGCAAAAGAGATCTATGTCCAGGCGCCACCATTTCTGTGTTATCATTCTGAATATTTGTGGATTCAACTCCCATTCGTGGGGGTCCATGAAGTTTCTGCTCAAGTCGTCTGCCAGTGTGTTTTTCTCGCCTGGCAGGAATTGTGCTTGCAGATGAACTTGATAGTTTAGAGCTGTGTTCCACAAGGTCATGGCTTGTCTGCAGAGGGGATAAGAGTGAGTGCCCCCTTGCTTGTTTATGTACCACATAACTGTGGTGTTGTCTGTCTTTAATAGTCCTTGAACGCTATTAGGGCATTTTGTACAGCTAGCATCTCTTTTTGATTGATGTGAAGATGCCCTTGTTCTGCGGGCCACCTGCCCTGAATACATTTTCCTGCCATGTGTGCTCCCCAGGCGTAATCCGATGCATCTGTTGTCAGTGTTTGCCTGGCTGTCGGTTGAGTAAAAGGCTGTCCCTTGTTGAGGTGACAAGCTTGAGCCCACCATCGAAACTCCTGTTGCAGGCAAGGAATTAGTGGTATAACTGTTTCCAAACTTTGACAGTGTTGAGACCAGACACTCTTTAGGTACCATTGTAGTTTCCTCATATGCAGCCTGGCATATGGAATTAGCAGTATGCAAGATGCCATGTAACCCAAGGCCTGCAGAATTTTTCTTGCAGGGAGTTGGGTTCTTGTTGCCATCAACTGAAAATATTGAGTCAGATGTTCTTGCTTGTCTGGCGTGAGATAAGCCATCTGGGCTGTTGTATTCAAGCTGGCACCCAGGAATATTATCTCTTGTGAGGGCACTAGTTTTGATTTCTTTTCGTTTACTGTGTACCCTAGGCAACTTAAGTGTTTTACATACGCCAGATGCTGTAGAAGAATGTCCTTGCTCTCTGCTTGAATCAGGCAGTCGTCCAGGTACGGTTAAATCTGAATTCCTTTTTGTCTGCAAAATGCAATTACTGGTGCCAGGCACTTTGTGAAGACCCTGGGCGCAATAGATAAACCAAAGGGCAGTGCAGATAATTGACAGTGCATTGAACCAGCTATGAATCTGAGGTATCTTCTGCAGTTTTGTCTGATAGGGATATGCGGGTATGCCTCCTTGAGGTCCAATGTTACGAGCCAAGCTTTCTTGCCCAGCATGGGAAGAAGCTGCTATAGTGTCAACATTTTGAATTTCGGAACATCCAGGTAAGTGTTTAGGGATGAAAGATCCAGAATGGGCCTCCAGGCTTTGTCCTTTCTGGGAACCAGAAAGAGTCTTGAGTAAAATCCTTGTCCTTGCTCCTGTGGTGGTACCTTTTGAATAGCTCTCATGTCCATGAGTGCTGTAATTTGTTTTTGAGCCTCTGCCCATTGATTTGGTGGCAGGTTTGGCATTCCTTTTAAGCTTGGCAGAGTGTGAAAGTGGAACCTGTAACCTTGAGATACAATGTTGAGAACCCATTTGTCTTTGGTGATCATATGCCAATTGTGATAGAAAAGTGCCAGTTTTCCTCCCAAGGGGGCTGCCAAGAGAGAACTGTTTGGTAGCTGTAGTGGGAAGTCATTGCAGCTGTTTTTTATAAGGTTGTGGCCCGTCTTCCCCTTCTTTCTGGCCTGATGCACCCCATTGTCGAGGCCTGTAGGGACCTTGTGGTTGACCTCTGCCTCTTGGACGTCTATCTGCCCCTTTGGGGTCTGTCTGAAGCTGGAAAGGACCAATTCTTTGTTGGCCAATTTCTGCTAAATCGAGGAGGCTGAACCTGTAAGAAATCCTTCATCGTTTGCATAGATTTTGCCTTATCCTCCATTTTCTTTAATACCTCTTCTGCCTCAACTCCAAATAAATCATCCTGCTGTAAAGGTGCATCCAATAGTTTTGCTTTAACATGATCTGGTAACGTATGTTCTTTGAACCAAGCATGTCTTCTAATGACAGAATCTGTAACAGCTGCTCTACAGGAGGCCTCTAAAGAATCAAAACCACATTGCAAAGTGTGTTTTCATACTTATTCAGCTGCATGCAATAAATCCTGCATTTCCTTTAAATGAGGAGGATCTGAATCTGGAAGCATTTTTTGTTTCAACTGAGACATCAAAAACTGCTATTTTAACATGTGAAACTGGCAATTTAAGGCCCTCATTGCTAAAGATGCAGACGTATATACTTTTTCCCCCATCTCTCTAATGCTCTGGAATCTCTGTCAGAGGGGACTGGATTCTTGGCTAATGAGGCCTTAACCCCTTTGGGTCCCTGAGAAATAGTTTCAGGGTCGGCAACAGGGCTTTTATAAAGAAATTTGTGAGTCAGGGACTCTGTAGTACCTGTCAGGCTTAACTGGGGCTGGAGGTAAAGAATCAGGATTTAAGATGGATTCAGTATACACATCATCCACAATATCCAACACTGACGGAATAGCAAGGGGTCTGTGTTGAGGTAATAAAAGGAAGTCTCTGAGCCTTTTCTTGGATTCTGAGTAATCCTGGCCTTCCCAATGGAAATGCTCCCTCATGGTATGTAAGGTTTCACCAAAAGAGTAGTCCTCAGGCGGAGAGGCTGATGGAATTGATTCCTCAGCATCAGAATCCTCAAAAGGGGGTAAGGAGTACCCTAGGTCTGAGGATGAATCTGAAGAGATGGATACCTGGTCGGATGAGTCAGTCTGCATCCAGTCTAGGACTTTTATCAGGAGGGGGATGGGACCCCCTGATCAGAGTGATTAGGTCTTCGGCCATTTTGAGCATTTGTTTCTTAGGCATGGAGGCCTGTCCTGGAGAATGCTGTATTTCTTTCTTTGTTTTTAAAGTAGGTTTAGACTTGGCAGAAAATTTAATGCTTAACTGGGTAGGTCTGAAAACACCCTCTGAGGCTGTGGGTTGTTCAGCTACTCCGGATCCCTCTGAAGGGGTAGTTTCGGTAGTCTGAATAACCTGTGCGTCCGAAGGCCCAGCCATCTCGGGCGGCCTGTGGTTCTACAGAAACTGTCGTCAGGGGCTGCGAAGGCAACTCGCTGAAAACCGGAGAACCGACGACTGGCCTAGAAGAGGCTTTGTCAGTTTTGGGCCTCAGATGCCTATCCTTGTCTTTGCGCTTTTTATGTATTCCGGTCATCGGAAGTTCCGACGGCATGGTATAATTGAATTTTCTGCCAAAATAATGTCGGGCAAAATCAAACCGACGTTTAATAGTGCACTTATTAAACCTAGCACAAAACCGACAACCAGTAACGTTGTGGTCTGGACCTAGGCATGGAATACAATAGCAATGGAAATCCTTATGAGGCATTTGCTTCCCACAAGAAATACAGTTATTAACTTTTACTGACATCGGTCTGAGGCAAGAAAAAGTTTCCCCAACAGGGTACTTAGCTTTGTAGAAGACTTCAGTTCTGTATTCGAAATGAAAATCTCAGGAGTCGGCCGACCGGCACTTGTGAACTGCTTTTGCTTCGGGCACCGCTCGTCAAGAAAAACTGAAGTAAATGGCGTCGTCTGCATCTTATGTACCCCTGTCGCACTGACGTCAGGGAGGAGGCGACAGCAACCGACGCCGGACCAAGACTTTGGAACTCAGGCCGACTGGGGAACCGCCTGACGGCAGGATAACCCAAGCGTAATGACTGCAGAAGTGTAACACGATGAACATTGAAGAGGTTACCTTGGGTGACATTATGGAGAAAATAGAAGAGGAGGATGGAGACAGAATCTTCAAGAACAGTGGCGATATGGAAAAGAAAAAAAACATGTGGAGAAAGCAAAAAGAAGTAGCAAGAAAGAAGACAGAAGAAAATGAAAAACAAATTTGCACAGTAAAGACTCAAAGTAAAGAAGACAAAGAAATAGACAAGTATGACATGCAGGACAATTTAATAGCTGCTTTGGGTGTAAAAGCTCGAGTTGAGACCATTTATAAATGTGACATACTTGAGACCGTCTCTTCAATGGAAACTTTTCTTGGAGAACATGAAAAAAGGAAGACTGTAACCCATGGAATCTTTATGTGATAACATTTAACAGGGAAACAAAAAAGAAAATTCAAATACAATTTTGAACAGAGGTGGAAAGTTACTTTGAAAGGACATTTGCAAACTTTTAAGTGGTACACTGCAAATGTTTACGATAAAGGGGTTTATGAACTGGTGGATGAGATTGTAATAGTATGTTGAAAATAAAGAAAAAAATTATATATATATATCTCTATATATATCTATATATCTATATATATATATCTATATATATCTATATCTATATATATCTATATATATCTATATATATCTATATCTATATATATCTATATATATCTATATATATCTATGTATATATACATACACACACACACACACACACACACACACACACACACACACACACACACACGAGTGTGTCTGTCTGTGTGTGTGTATAAATATAACCAGAAGACTACTACTACAATCCACAGAGACTACAGAGGGCACAAAAGGAGTTTCAATGATCCCCAACCACAACTAGAGCGCTCCTCCAGAAGGCAGAGAGCCAAGCAATGGACAGGAGTGAGGGAAATTAAATACCTGGGGGAGTCCAACTACGCCACAGGACCCAGAAGCAGACAGAGAAACCAGCCATGGTATTAACTTACCCTGTTGTTTATAATCACTCCAAAACAGAACTTACTGACAGTCAGATTAGTGTGCTTTCAAAGAGATGAAAGTACAGTTTTGTACCTACCATAAATGTAGATGTTCGAGTGTTCACACTGCTGCAGTCATCACACTTGAGTTATCCTGCCGTCAAGTGGTCCTGCAGTCGGACAGAGTTCCAAATTCTTGGTCCGGCATTGGTTGCTGTCGCTTCTTCCCTGACGTCAGTGTGCCAGGGGTATATAATATGCATCCGACGCCATTTTCTTCAGTTTTTCTTGCCCAGATGTCAGGTGCCCCCAAGTGGGTAGGCAATACATATTGCTAATAAAAAATATACATATAAAATAAAAACAATACCTTCAGTTACCAGCAAATACACCCCAAAGGTTGTATAGGATAGAAGGGTATAAATAAGTGCAGCTAATTCAGAGGGGATGGAGTGAGGGTAACCTGGAATGCAGCAGTGTGAACACTCTAACATCTACATTTATGGTAGGTACAAAACTGTACTATGTTCATTGTGTTACACTGTTGCATTCACCACACTTGGGTTGAATCCCAAAGCTAAGTTTGGGTCGCTGGTCTACAAAGAGTTAGGACTGGCTAAGAGGCCCTCCAGAACTGCAGTGGCAAATCCTGCTCTGGATTTAGAGTAAAGAAGCAGGTGGTAATGCTTGGTGAAGGTGTGCACTGAACTCCAAGTTGCAGCCTCCAAAATTTCCTTGGTAGGTACTCCTCTGAAGTGTTGAAGTGGCTGTTGCCCTGGTGGAATGAGGCCTAATGTTATTAGGGACTGATTTTCCATGCTGTGTGTAGCAGTACCCAATACAGTGTCCTATCCATTTGGATATAGTCTGCTTTGAGATAGCCTTGCTTTGTGATCCTGCAGCATATGCTACAAACAGTTGATCAGTTTTCCTGAAAGTTTTTGTTTTGTCAAAGTAGAAGCGTAGCTGCCTGTGTATGTCCAAAGAATGCAGAAGTTTCTCCCCTTTATTTTGGGGGTTTGGATAAAAAGTAGGCAAATGGATGGTTTGGTTAAGAGCCACACTAGATACCACCTTTGGCATGAAGGTAGGGTTTGTCCTTAAAGATACCCTGCCCTGATGAAAAATTATAAAAGGTTTCACTGCCATTAATGCCTGTAGCTCTGAGACTCTTCGTGCTGAAGTTACTGCCAGGAGCAGAGCTGTTTTCCATGATAAAAAATTTAGATCGGCTGTATTGGCTGGCTCAAAAGGTGGTAGGGTCAGTTTTTCCAAAACGAAGTGGAGGTCCCAAGTTGGTGTTGGTGCTCTCCGGGGAGGTTTTATGTTTTTAGCCCCTCTGAGGTACTGCTTTAGCAAGGGATGAGAGAATAAAGGAGGATCCGTATTGTAATGTGCAGAAATGGCAGAGGCGTAAATCTTAATTGATGAAAAGGACAGGCCTCTGTCCAGCATCTCAGTTAAGTATTGTAAAATCTGAGGAATGTTTGGAACAAGAGGGTCAAGGCTGTGAGCCTGGTTTCAGTTGCAGAATCTATTCCATTTTTCTGAGTAAGCTTTCCTGGTGCTAGGCCTCCTGGCCTCCAAAATGACATCCATAACAGCTTTAGAGAGAGGTGTTGCCTGCTTGACTAAAGTATCTGCCATGCAGCCAAGTTTAAGGTTTTGAGCTGACCGTGCAGGATCTGATTGTTTTGTTGAGTCAGGTGGTGTGGAATTTGGGGCAAAATCCATGGTGGGCCCTGAGCCAAGTTCCTTAAGATAGGGTACCAGTGCTGGCGTGGCCAGTATGGAGCAATCAGGATCGTCTGTGGTTTTTCTTGTCTGGCTTTTAGGAATACCTTTGAAAGGAGAGGCAGTGGTGGGAAGGCATAGACTTTTAGGTTTTTCCAGCTGAACAGAAGAGCATCCACTTTCCATGCTTGTTTGTGATAAGTCCTTGTGCAGCATTTTTGTAGTTGGCAATTCAGAGGGGAGGCAAAAAGATGCGTGTCTGGGCATCCCCATTTTTGTGTTATCATGCTGAAGATTTGTGGATTCAATTTCCATTCGTGAGGGTCCATGATATTTCTGCTTAGGTCGACTGCCAGAGTATTTTTCTTTCCTGGCAGGAATTGTGCTTGCAGGTGAACTTGGTACATTAGAGCTGTGTTCCACAAGGTCATGGCTTGCCTGCATAGGGGATAAGAATGAGTGCCCCCTTGTTTGTCTATGTACCACATTACTGTGGTGTTGTCTGTCTTTAGTAATAGTTGTCCTGGATGTAGAAGGTCCTTGAAAGCTGTTAGGGCATTTTGAACAGCCAACATCTCTTTTTGATTGCTGTGGAGATGCATCTGGTCTGTGGTCCACTTGCCCTGAATACATTTTCCTGCCATGTGTGCTCCCCAGGTGTAATCCGAAGCATCTGTTGTTAGAGTTTGCCTGGCTGTGGGTTGGGTGAAAGGCCGACTATTGTTTAGGTGACATGCCTGTGCCCACCATCGAAACTCCTGTTGTAGGCAGGGAATTATTGGAATTACCTGCTTCTAGACTGTGAGAATGTTGAGTCCAAACACTTTTAGGTACCATTATAATTTCCTCATATGCAGTCTGGCATATGGTAGTAGTAGTATGCAGGATGCCATGAATCCCAGGGCCTGCAGAATTTTTCTTGCAGGGAGATGGGACGTTTTTGCCAGTAGTTGAAAATATTGAGTTAGTTGCACTTGTTTTTCTGGCGTGAGGTAAGCCATCTGGGCCGTTGTATTTAAGCTGGCACCCAGGAATGCAATCTGTTGTGAGGGCACTAGTTTTGACTTCTTTTCGTTTACTGTGTATCCTAGAGAAATTAGCGACTTTTTCACAAACACCAGATGCTGTAGAAGAATGTCCTTTGTCTCTGCTTGAATGAGGCAGTCGTCCAGGTATGGATATATTCGAATTCCTTTAAGTCTGCAAAATGCAATTACTGGTACCAGGCACTTTGTGAAGACCCTGGGCGCAGTAGATAAGCCAAAGGGCAGTGCAGAGAATTGGTAGTGCATTGTACCAGCTTTGAATCTGAGGTATCTTCTGCAATTTTGTCTGATAGGGACATGCAGGTATGCCTCTGAGGTCCACAGTAACAAGCCAAGCCTTCTTGCCCAGCATGGGTAGAAGCTGCTGTAATGTCAACATTCTGAAATTCGGAATATCCAGGTAAGTATTTAGAGTTGAAATGTCTAGTATGGGCCTCCAGGCCTTGTCCTTTCTGGGGACCAGGAAGAGCCTAGAGTAAAATCCTTGTCCTTGTTCCTGTTGTGGTACTTTTTGAATAGCTCTCATGTCCATGAGGGCTGAAATTTGTTTTTGTGCCTCTGCCCATTGATTTTGTGGCAGGTCTGGCATTCCTTTTATCCTTGGTAAAGTGTGAAAGTGGAACCTGTAACCTTGAGACACAATATTCAGAACCCATTTGTCTTGGGTGATTGTTTGCCAGTTTTGAGAAAAAAGTGCTAGTTTTCCCCCTAAGGGGGCTGCCAAAAGGGAAGTGCTTGGCGTACAAAGGGGGAAGTCATTGGGACTGTTTCCTGTAAGGTTGAGACTTGTCCTCACCTCCTTTTGGGGTTGAGGTGCCCCACTGTCGTTGTCTGTTAGAGCCTTGGGGTTGAGATCTGCCTCTTGGGCGTCTGTATCTGCCTCTCTGTGGCCTGACACTGGAAAGGACCAATTCTTTGTTGGCCAATTTCTGCTAAATCGAGCTGGCTGTACCTGTAAGAAATCCTTGACTGTTTGCATAGATTTAGCTTTATCCTCCATTTTCTTTAAAAATCTCTTCTGCCTTAACACCAAACAAGGTATCATGCTGTAGAGGAGCATCCAATTGCCTTAACATGATCAGGTAAACTGTTCTTTTAACCAAGCATGTCTTCGAATCACAGAACCTGTAACTGCGGCTCTACAAGGGGCCTCTAAAGAATCAAAACCACATTGCAGATTATGTTTTCCCACCTGTTCAACTGCATGCAATAAATCCTGCATTTCTTTACAGTCAGGAGCTTTTGAGTTTGCAAGCATTTTCTATTTTAACTGAGCCATTAAATATTGTTGGTACTTAAGCATGTGAAACTGGCAATTTAAAGCCCTTACTGCTAAAGTTGCAGAAGTGCAAACTTTCTTCCCCCATCTATCCAAAGCTCTAGAATCTCTGTCAGAGGGTACTGGATTTTTTGCAATGGAAGCCTTAACCCCTTTTGGACCCTGGGAAATGGTTTCTGGATCAGCAGAAGGGTTTTTGTAAAGAAACTTGTGAGAGTCAGGGACTCTATAATACCTATCTGGCTTGGCTGGAGCAGGGGGCAAAGAGTCAGGGGATAAGCTGGATTCAGAGAAAGTACAGTTTTGTACCTACCATAAATGTAGATGTTCGAGTGGTTATACTGCTGCAGTCATCACACTTGGGTTATCCTGTCGTCAGGCGGTCCCCGCAGTCGGCCGAATCCCAAAGTCCTGGTCCGGCGTCGGCTGTCGTCGCCTCTTCCCTGACGTCAGTGCGACAGGGGTATAAAAGAGACAGCCAACGCCATTTTCTTCAGTTTTTCTTGCCCCAGAAGTCAGGTGCTCCCAACTAGGAAGGCAATACAATAGCTATGCAACAATACCTTAGTAGATAAACAATAGTACTAGCTGTTAGCAAATACACCTTATAGACATGCATCCAATTGATTGATGTACATGGAGTTGTAACTAACACCCTGGTATGTAGAGGGGATGGAGGGAGGGTAACCTGGACTGCAGCAGTATAACCACTCTAACATCTACATTTATGGTAGGTACAAAACTGTACTATGTTCATTGTGCTATACTGCTGCAGTCATCACACTTGGGTAGAATCCCAAAGCTATGGAAGGGTGGCTGGTACTAAACTGGGTTAGGTGATGCTAGGATGCCCTGCAGAACTGCAGTGGCAAAGCCAGCTCTGGTTTTTGAGTATAATAGAAGGTGGCAGTGCTCGGTAAAGGTGTGCAGTGAACTCCAAGTAGCTGCCTCCAGAATGTCTTTGGTTGGAACCCCTCTGAGAAAGGCTGCCGAGGTTGCAGTAGCCCTGGTAGAATGGGATCTAATATTGACAGGCACTGCCTTCCCATGGTGCGAGTAGCAAAAGCGGATACAATGTGCTATCCATTTGGAGATGGTTTGTTTTGAAACAGCCTTTCCTTGTGAACCTGCAGCATATGATACAAAGAGTTGGTCAGTTTTTCTGAAGATCTTTGTCTTATCTAAGTAGTAACGTAGCGGCCTGTGAATGTCCAAAGAGTTTAGGAGCCTTTCTCCTTTATTCTGTGGGTTAGGATAAAAGGTGGGTAAATGAATGGTCTGATTCAAAGCCACACTGGATACTACCTTGGGCATGAAGGTAGGGTTAGTTCGTAAAGAGACTATGTCCTGATGGAAAATGATGAAAGGTTCCACTGCCATAAGTGCCTGTAGTTCTGAGATCCTGCGTGCTGAGGTAATAGCCAGTAACAAGGCTGTTTTCCAAGACAAGTATTGTAGTTCTGCTGAGAGTGCTGGTTCGAAAGGAGGCAGTGTTAACTTTTCTAAAACAAAGTTCAGGTCCCAAGTTGGTGTTGGTGGTTTTCTGGGGGGTCTTATATTCTTAGCCCCTCTGAGAAACTGCCTAAGTAAAGGGTGCGAGAAAATTGGGGGATCCGTATTATATTGAGCTGAAATGGCTGAAGCATGGATCTTAATGGAGGAGAAGGAAAGGCCTTTGTGTAGCATCTCAGTTAGGTATTGCAGTATGTGAGGAATGTTTGGTATCCAGGGATTTTGACCTTTAGCCTGGTGCCATGCACAAAATCTTTTCCATTTGTCTGAGTAAGTCTTCCTGGTGCTGGGCCTCCTGGCCTCCAAAATGACATTCAGGACGTCCTTTGAGAGAAGTGTTGATTGATAATTTAAGGAATTCTCCATGCAGCTAAGTTTAAAGTTCTGAGGTGGCTGTGACGGGTTTGATAGTTTATCTGAGTCAACAGTAGTGGGAATTGAAGCAAGATCCATGGAGGCCTGTGAGTCAAGTTCCTTAGTAATGGGTACCAGTGCTGGCGTGGCCAGTCTGGAGCAATGAGGATCATTTGTGGTCTCTCTGATCTGACCTTCAATAATACCTTGGTCAATAGAGGTAGTGGAGGGAAGGCATAGACTGTCAGTGTTGTCCAACTGAATGATAGAGCGTCCACTTTCCAGGCTAGGGAGTGATAAGTCCTTGTGCAGAATTTTGGTAATTGGCAATTGTTGGGGGAGGCAAATAGATCTATGTCTGGACGTCCCCATCTTTGAGTTATCACTGAAAATACTTGTGGGTGTAGTCTCCACTCATGAGGGTCTGCCAAATTTCTGCTTAATTCGTCTGCCAATATGTTTTCTTTTCCTGGCAGGAATTGCGCTTGTAGTTGTACTTGGTAGGTCAATGCTGTGTTCCATAAGGTCATAGCCTGTCTGCATAAAGGGTAGGAGTGTGTTCCTCCCTGTTTGTTTATGTACCACATAACTGTGGTGTTGTCTGTCCTTATTAGAAGTTGTCCTGAATGCAAGAGGTCCTTGAAAGCTGTCAGTGCATTTTGAACAGCTAGCATCTCCTTTTGGTTGATGTGAAGATGCATTTGTTTTGCAGACCATTTGTCCTGTATGCACTGTCCTGCCATGTGTGCTCCCCAGGCGTAGTCTGAAGAATCTGTTGTCATGGTTTGGTTTGCTGGAGGTAAGACGGAAGGAAGACCCTTGTTTATTTGACATGCTTGAGCCCACCATAGGAACTCTTTTTGAAGGCAGGGAATGATAAGAATATTTGTTTCGAGGCTGTGCCTGTGTTGAGACCATACACTTTTCAGGTACCATTGTAATTTTCTCATATGCAGCTTTGCATAAGGGATTAGTTGAATGCATAATGCCATGAACCCCAATGCCTGCAGGATTTTCCTTGCAGTGAGCTGGGTAACAGTTGCTATCTTTTTGAAGTATCGAGTCAATTGTTTTTGTTTGTCTGGCGTGAGGTAAGTCATCTGGGCCGTTGTATTTAAGCTGGCACCCAGGAATATTATCTGTTGTGAGGGTATTAGTTTTGACTTCTTTTTGTTTACTGTGTACCCTAGGCAACTGAGCAGCTGTGTTACAAAAGCCAGATGCTGTAATAGAATGTCCTTGCTGTCCGCTTGGATCAGGCAGTCGTCCAGATATGGATACATTTGTATTTCTCGTTGTCTGCAATATGCAATTACTGATGCCAGGCATTTCGTAAATACTCTGGGCGCAGTAGATAAGCCAAAGGGCAATGCAGAGAATTGATAATGCGTTGTACCTGCCAAAAATCTGAGGTATCTTCTGCAATCTTGTCTGATAGGGACATGCAGGTATGCCTCTTTGAGGTCCAACGTTACCAGCCAAGACTCCTTGCCCAGCATGGGAAGGAGCTGCTGTAGTGTGAGCATTTTGAATTTGGGAACCTCCAAGTATGTGTTCAGAATTGAGAGGTCTAAGATGGGCCTCCAGGCTTTGTCCTTTCTTGGGACTAGAAACAGTCTTGAGTAAAAACCTTGACCTTGCTCCTTTGTAGGTACCTTTTGAATTGCTTTCATATCCATGAGAGCTGAAATTTGTGTTTGAGCCTCTGCCCATTGGTTTGGAGGCAGATTTGGCATGTCTCTCATCCGTGGTAAAGTGTGGAAATGAAATCTGTAGCCTCGGGTAATAATGTCTAGAATCCATTTGTCCTTTGTTATGATGCGCCAATTTTGTGGAAATAGAGCCAGTTTTCCTCCTAAAGGTGCTGCCAGGGCAATTTTGCTTGGCAGGCAAAGAGGGAAGTCATTGTGCTCGTTTCCTGAAGGGTTGAGATCTTTTGTCTCCACCTCTTTGAGTTGTTGTATGCCATTGTCTAGGCCTGAAAGAACCTTGTGGCTGGCCTCTGCCCCTTGGGCGCCTGTACCTACCTCTTTGGGGTCTGTCTGATGCAGGAAAGGACCAGTTTTTTGATGGCCAGTTTCTGCTGAAACGAGGAGGTTGTACCTGTAAAAAAATCTTTAACTGTTTGCATAGATTTTGCCTTTTCTTCCATTTTCTTTAAAACTTCCTCTGCTTTGACACCAAACACATCTTTCTGCAATGGAGCATCCAATAACTTTGCTTTAACATGTTCTGGTAAGGCTTGTTCTTTAAGCCAAGCATGCCTACGTATGACAGACCCTGTGACAGCTGCTCTACATGAGGCTTCCAATGAATCAACACCACACTGTAAGGTATTGCTTTCCCACCTGTTCTCCTGCATGCAGCAAATCCTGCATCTCTTTAAAATCAAGTTGATCTGTCTGAGGGATCAGATTCTGCTTTAACTGTGTAATCAAATACTGTTGGTATTTTAGCATGTGGAATTGGCAGTTTAATGCCCTCATGGCCAAAGTGGCAGACGTATACACTTTCTTTCCCCATCTTTCTAATGCTCTGGAATCTCTTTCAGAAGGAAGTGGATTCTTAGCAGTAGAGGCCTTAACCCCTTTGGGACCCTGGGAAATGGTCTTGGGGTCTGCAGTAGGGCTTTTGTATAGAAACTTATGAGTATCAGGAACTTGGTAGTATCTGTCTGGTTTAGCTGGTGCTGGAGGTAAGGAATCTGGGTTTAAACTGGACTCGGAGAAAACATCATCCAAAATGTCTAAAACTGGAGGAATTGCCAGGGGTCTATGCTGTGGAAGAAGAAACAACTCACGGAGTCTTTTCTTGGAATCAGAGTAATCTTGGCCTTCCCAGTGGAAGTGTTCCCTCATGGTGTGTAAAGTTTCCCCAAAAGAGTAGTCTTCGGGGGGGGGGGGGGACAGAGGGAATGGACTCTTCAGCATCTGAGTCTTCATAAGGAGGGAAGGAGTAATCCTGGTCGTCAGAGTTCCCTGAGGAAATGGATGCTTGGTCAGAGGAAGGATAATCTTCCTCCAGTCTAGGCCTTCTGTCAGGAGGGGGTTGGGATCCCCTGATAAGGGTAATTAAATCCTCAGCCATCTTAAGCACCTGTTTTTTAGGCATAGGGGCCTGTGGGGGGATGTGTGGCCTGGGTTTTCTAACTTTCAAGGGGGCTTTGAGCTTAGCATAAGGCTTGGCAGAGAGAGTTGGCCTATCCAAAATTTCCAGATCCCCGTCGGGGCTGGCGTTCGACGAGTGAGGTGGAACCGGTTCCTGAGGCCCAACTGCTTCGGTTTGGGAGGCCGTCGGAATTTCTGAATCAGCGGTAGTCAGGGGCTGCGAAGGCACCTCGCTGAAAACCGGAGAACCGGCGTCAGGCCTTGCTGAGGCCTCGGTATGTGGTCTTGGCCTTGACTGCCAGTCCTTATCTTTGCGTTTTTTAATCATTGCTGATGTTGGTTGCTCCAACGGCATGCTATAGTTACATTTTCTGCCAAAATAATGCTGGGCGAATTCTGCCCGACGCTTAATTGTACGTTTGTTGAACCTAGCACAAAACTGACAACCAGAGACGTCGTGGTCTGGGCCTAGGCAAGGAATTCAATAAGAATGAAAATCCTTATGCGGTATTTGCTTCCCACAAGAAATACAATTATTAACTTTGTCTGACATCGGTCTGAGGCAAGAAAAGTTTCCCCAATGGGGTACTTAGCTTTAGAGAAGACTTTGGGCTGAAACTCTATTCGAACATTTCAGGAGCTGGCCGACCGGCACTTGCGAACTGCTTCTGCTTCGGGCACCGCGCGGCAAGAAAGACTAATTAAAATGGCATCTGCTGTCTCTTTTATACCCCTGTTGCACTGACGTCAGGGAAGAGGCAACGACAGCCGACGCCGGACCAGGACTTTGGGATTCGGCCGACTGCGGGACCGCCTGACGACAGGATAACCCAAGTGTGATGACTGCAGCAGTACAGCACGATGAACATCACATCATCCACAATGTCTAGCACAGGCGGAATAGCCAGGGGCCTGTGCTGAGGCAATAACAGGAAATCCCTGAGCCTTTTCTTGGATTCTGAGTATTCCTGACTTTCCCAATGGAAATGTTCCCTCATGGTATGTAAAGTTTCCCCAAAAGAGTAATCCTCAGTAGGAGAGGCTGAAGGGATAGATTCCTCAGCATCAGAGTCCTCATAAGGGAGGTAAAGAGTATCCCTGGTCTGAAGAGGAATCAGAGGAAATGGAAACCTGATCAGAGGAGTCATAGTCTGTATCCTGCCTAGGCCTTTTCTCAGGAGGGGGATGGGAACCCCTGATTAGAGTAATGAGGTCTTCGGCAATTTTAAGCATCTGTTTCTTAGGCGTGGAGGACTGTCCAGGAGAATGCTGTACGTCTTTAATGGTAACTTTGTCTTGGCTGTTGTTTTAAAGGTAAGTTGTGAAGGTCTGAAAACACCCTCAGAAGCCGGTGCCTGCTCAGCGGCTCCGGACCCATCTGAGGGATTAGTTTCCGTACGCCCAATACCTTGAGTTTCCAGAGGCCTAGATGTCTCCACGTGGGAGTCGGAAGCAGCCTGTGGCTCTGAGGTAGCGGGTGTCAGGGGCTGCGAAAGCACCTCACTGAGAACCGGCGACTGGCCTAGAAGAGGTTTCGTCTTTGGTTTTGGACCTCGGATGCCCGTCTTTATCCTTGTCTTTGCACATTTTTGGTATTGAGGTCGTCGGCTGATCTGATGGCATGGTATAATTGAATCTTCGGCCAAAGTAGTGTAAAGCAAAATCAAAACGTCTCTTTATAGTGCGTTTGTTGAATCTAGCACAAAACCGACAACTAGTGACGTCATGATCAGGGCCTAGGCATGGAATACAGTAAGAGTGGAAGCCCTTATGAGGTATTTGCTTCCCACAAGAAATACAATTATTAACTTTTTCTGACATCGGTCTGAAAAGGTTTCCCCAACGGGGTACTTAGCTTTATTGAAGACTTTGGATCTGAAATTCGACTTCGAAAATCTCAGGAGTCGGCTGACCGGCACTTGCGAACTGCTTCTGCTTCGGGCACCGCGCAGCAAGAAAGACTGAAGAAAATGGCGTTGGATGCATATTATATACCCCCGGCACACTGACGTCAGGGAAGAAGCGACAGCAACTGACGCTGGACCAAGACTTTGGAACTCTGGCCGACTGCGGGACCGCCTGACGGCAGGATAACCCAAGTGTGATGACTGCAGCAGTGTAACACGAACATCTTTTGTTCCCCACTGCAGGTGTGATACAGCACAGGTATTGGTGGATTTAAAATCCTATGCCAGAAAACTGAATCTGAAAGTTCTGTCCCATGGCAAATCTGATACCACCGTGAAAAACCTACGGAAGAAATAATAAAGACACCCAGTAATTGCTGCCCTCCCTTACACCAAACATTAGCAGCCTTTGAACTCAAATGTGAAATGGATATCAGGAAAGTATTGCAAAAACCAGCAGGGAGAAAGTTCTACAACCTTAACAAGGGTGAGAAAAATGCAGTATTTTAGCTAGGCAGAGATAAGTCTCGACAGGTTATGAAGGCTTGCTGATACCAGCAGCTTTAACCAGAGGATAGAAAAAATACTGAGTGACACAAACTATTATGAGTCTAACTTTAGAAGATATTAAGGCATCGTACAACAACTGGTACACAGCCTTGACTGCACTTTATGATGATGTCTTGTTAACAGATAACTTGTTTGAGTATCTACAGACACCCCCCCCCCACACTTGCTTAAACTATAATCCCTAAGCCACGTAAAAAAGAGAAAACCCTCTTTACAGGCCAATGGTTGCAAGTGACCAAAGCTAATGCCATCAACCTAGATTTTTTGTTACAACCTCAGGCTGAGAACATCATCTCGCACATAAAAAGACAAAAGACTCTATAATGATTTTTTAAGGAAAATACAATGTTACAGTTGTTGCTGACAGTATTTTATTAACAGATGTTGAATCATTTTATTATATATATATATATATATATATATATATATATATATGTATTATATATATATATATATATATATATATATATATATATATATATATATATATATACTGTACATACAATGGATATAAAAAGTGCACACACCCATGTTAAAATGCCAGGGTTTTGTGATATAAAAAAAATGAGACCACAATAAATCATTTCAAAACTTTTACCACCTTTAATGTGACCTATAACCTGTACAATTCAATTGAAAAACAAACAAATCTGTTAGGAGAAAAAAAATAAATAAAAAATGTACAATAAGCTGGATGCATAAGTGTGCACACCTTTAAACTAATACTTTGTTGAAGCACCTTCTGATTTAATTATAGAATTCAGCCTTCTTGGGTACATACCTGACATGAATTAGACTCTGATTAACCCCAAATGAAGTTCAGCTGTCCTAGTAGGATTTTCCTGACATTTACTCAGTTGCCTGCTACAGCAAAAGCCATGGTTCACAGAGAGGTTACAAAGCATCAAATGGATTTCATTGTTGAAAGGTATCAGTCAGAAGAAGGGTACAAAAAATTTCCACAGCATGGAACATAGTGAAGACAGTCATCAAAAAGTGGAGAAAACATGAGACAACAGTGACGTTGCAAAGAACTGGACGTCCCCTCCAAAAATGATGAAAAGACAACACGAAAACTGGTCAGGGAGGCTGCCAAGAGACCTACAGCAACACTGAAGGAGCTGTAAGAATTTCTGACAAGTACTGGTTTGTGTACTACATGTGGCAACAATCTCTCGTATTCTCCATATGCCTGGACTATGGGGTAGGGTTGCAAGACGGAAGCCTTTTCTTACACAGAAAAACATCCAAACTCGGCTAAAATTTGAAAAACAATACATCAAGTCTCCCAAAAGCATGTAGGGAAAATGCGAGACCAAGGTTGAAACCTTTTGGTCACAATTCCAAAAGGTACGTTTGGCGCAAAAACAACACTTCGCATCACCAAATGAATATCATCCCCACGGTGAAGCATGGTGGTGGCAGTTATGATTTGGGATTGTTTTCTTCAGCTGGAACTGGGGCTTTAGGCAAGGTGGAGGGAATTATGAACAGTTCCAAATACCATTCACTTCTGTCCCAAAACCTTCAGTTGTCTGCTAGAAACCTGACGATGAAGAGGAATTTCACCTTTCAACACAACAATGACCCCAAGCATACATCCACATCAACAAAAGAATGGCTTCACAAGAAGAAAATTTAAGTTTTGGAATGGCACAGCCAGAGGCCAGACCTAAATCCAATAGAAAATCTGTGGGGTGACCTGAAGAGGGCTGTGCACAAGAGATGCCCTTGCAATCTGACAGATTTGGAGCGCTTTTGCAAGGAAGAGTGGGCAAATATTGCCAAGTCAAGATGTGCCATGCTGGCAGACTCCTACCCAAGAAGACTGAGTACTGTAATTAAATTAAAAGGTGCTTCAACAAAGTATTAAGAGTGTGCACACCTGTGTAACCACAACTTATTGTACTTTATTTTTTATATTTTTTTCCCCAAAAGATTTTTGTTTTTCAATTGAATTGTACAGTTTATAGGTCACATTGCAGGTGGGAAAAGTTTTGAAATGGATTTATTGTGGTCTCATTTTTTTTTATATCACAAGAACCTGGCATTTTAACAGGGGTGTGTACACTTTTTATATCCACTGTAATTAGTGTATTGAAACAGTGATGGAGTCTTACAGGAACAACAATGGCACACCAGCACAACATGAAAGAACAGGTAAACTTTTAGATATGGTGCTTAGCTACATTTTCTTTGCTTTTAATGGAAATTACTATAAGCAAAAGACTGGTATAGCCATGGGGGCAGCTATGGCCCCTAGCCAACATAGCCCTAGGCAAGTGGGAGGAGGCTTACGTTTATAAAGTACAGTTGTGTACCTACCATAAATGTAGATGTTAGAGCGTATTCACTGTTGCAGTCGGCCCGAGTTCCAAAGTCTGGGTCCGGTGTCATTTGCTGTCGCCTCCTCCTCGACGTCAGTGCGCCAGGGGTATAAAAGATGCAGCAGACGCCATTTTCTTCAGTTTTTCTTGCCCCAGATGTCAGGTGCCCCTAAAAAGGTAGGCTAAATTATGCCAATAAGCATGCATACACAAAAAACAACTTTTCCTTCATCTACAAGCAAATACACCACATAGGTTGTATAGAATAGAAAAGTACAGATAAGTCCCAGCAAGGAAAAGGGGGATGGTGGGTGGGTAACCTGGACTGCAACAGTGAATACACTCTAACATCTACATTTATGGTAGGTACACAACTGTACTATGTTCGTGTTTCACTGTTGGTCATTACAATTGGGTTGAATCCCAAAGCTAAGGTTGGGAGGCTGGCTAAATAGGATTAAGAGAGGCTATCAGGCCCTGCAGAACAGCAATGGCAAATCCTGTCCTGGATTTAGAGTAGAGAGGTAAGTGATAGTGCTTTGTAAAAGTATGCACTGAACTCCAAGTTGCAGCCTCTAAGATGTCTTTGGTTGGTACTCATCTGAGGAAGGCTGCTGAAGTGGCTGCTGCTCTGGTTGAATGTGGCCTAATGCCCTTAGGCACTGATTTGCCATGTTGTGCATAGCAGAAACGAATGCAGTGAACTTTCCATTTTGAAATAGTCTGCTTAGAGATAGGCTTTCCTTGTGATCCTGCAGCATATGCCACTAGAAGTTGTTCAGTCTTTCTGAAAGCTTTGGTTCTATCCAAGCAGAAGCATAGCTGCCTGTGAATGTCCAAAGAATGCAGAAGTCTCTCACCCTTATTCTG
Organism: Protopterus annectens; assembly: GCF_019279795.1. NCBI lineage: Eukaryota > Metazoa > Chordata > Ceratodontiformes > Protopteridae > Protopterus > Protopterus annectens. The sequence continues at coordinate 6,438,100 of NC_056748.1, read as the reverse complement.
TGGGTTTGGGTAAAAGGTAGGCAAATGAATTGTTTGGTTAAGGGCCACACTGGACACTACCTTAGGCATAAATGTAGGGTTTGTCCTTAGAAACCCTGTCACGATGGAAAATGATAAAAGGTTCCACAGCCATGAGTGCCTGTAGCTCTGATACTCGCCTAGCGAGGTTTTGCTAGAAGCAGAGCTGTTTTCCAGGATAAGAATTTTATATCAGCTGCAGAGGCTGGCTCAAATGGAGGCAGTGTGAGTTTTTCCAAGACATAGTTGAGGTCCCAAGCAGGTATTGGTGCTCTCCTTGGATGTCTTACGTTTTTGGCTCCTCTGAGGTACTGCCTTAGCAATGGATGAGAAAAAAATAGGTGGTTCTGTATTGTAAAGAGTTGAAATGGCAGAGGCATGAATTTTAATTGATGAAAAGGAAAGGCCTTTATCCAGCATCTCAGTTAAGTATTGCAAAATCTGAGGAATATTTGGAACAGTCATGTCAATACCTAGTGCCTGGTTCCAAGCACAGAATCTCTTCCATTTTTCTGCATAAGATTTTCTGGTGCTAGACCTCCTGGCCTCCAAAATAACATCCATCACTGCTTTAGAGAGAGGTGTGTCTTGAATGGCTACATTATCCGCCTTGCTGCCAGATTTAAGGTCGAGTTGGCTGTGCAGTATCTGACAGTCTTGTTGGGTCAATAAGTGAGGAATTTGAGGTAATGTCCAAGCTGGGCACTGAGACACGCTCTTTAGGATTGGGTACCAGTACTGGTGGGGCCAGTCTGGGGCAATCAGTATCATTTTTGGCTTCTCTTGTCTGACCTTGAGGAGTATCTTGAGGAGGAGAGGCAGAGGAGGAAATCATATACTGTTAGGTTTTTCCAGCTAAAAGATAGCGCATCCACTTTCCATGCTTGCTTGTGATAAGTCCTTGTGCAGACTCTCTGTAATTGGCAGTTGTGAGGGGAGGCAAATAGGTCTATGTCCGGGCATCCCCAGTTCCTTATCATCATGCTGAAGACTTGTGGATCCAATTTCCACTCGTGGGGATCCATTAGATTTCTGCTTAGTCTGTCTGCCAGAGTATTTATCCTTCCTGGCAGGAATTGTGCTTGCAGATGTACTTGGTAAGTCAGTGCTGTGTCCCACAAGTTCATGGCTAGTCTGCAGAGGGGGTAGGAATGTGTGCCCCCCTGCTTGTTTATGTACCCCATGACTGTAGTATTGTCCGTCTATCAGTAGTTGTCCTGGATGAAGTTGATCCTTGAAAGCTGTCAGGGCATTCTGAACAGCTAGCATCTCTTTTTGATCGATATGTAGATGCATTTGAATTGTGGACCATGTGCCCTGAATACATCTTCCTGCCATATGGGCCCCCAGGCATAATCTGATGCATCTGTTGTCAATGTCTGCCTGGCTGTGGGTAAGGTAAATGGCTGTCCCGTGTTGAGGTGACAGGCTTTTGCCCACCATCGAAACTCCTGTTGCAGGCAGGGAATGAGGGTAATTATTGTTTCCAGGCTGTGGCAATGTTGAGTCCAAACACTTTTCAGATACCATTGAAGTTTCCTCATATGCAGTCTTGCATATAGAATTAGCAGTATGCAGGATGCCATGAAGCCCAAAGCCTGCAGAATTTTTCTTGCAGATAACTGGGTCTTTGCTGCCAACATTTTGAAATAAGTTGTCAGTTGTCTGTGTTTGTCTGGCGTGAGATAAGCCATATGGGCAGTTGTATTTAAGCTTGCACCCAGGAATATCTGTTGAGAGGGTACGAGCTTTGATTTATTTTCGTTTACTGTGTACCCTAGACCTGTTAGTAATCTTTTTACAAACGCCAGATGCTGTAGTAGGATGTCCTTGTTCTCTGCTTGAATAAGGCAGTCATCCAAGTAAGGATATATTTGTATTCCTCTTTGCCTGCAAAATGTAATTACTGGTGCCAGGCATTTTGTGAAGACCCTGGGCACAGTAGATAAGTCAAAGAGCAGTGCAGAGAATTGGTAGTGCGTTGAGCCAGCTATAAATCTGGGGTATCTTCTGCATGATTGTCTGATTGGGACATGCAGGTATGCCTCTTTTAGGTCTAAAGTCACAAGCCAAGCCTTCTTGCCCAGCATGGGCAGAAGCTGTTGCAGAGTTAACATTTTGCATTTTGGAATATCCAGGAATATGCTTAGGATAGACAGGTCCAGTATTGGTCTCCAGGCTTTGTCCCTTCTGGGTACCAAGTACAGCCTTGAGTAAAATCCTTGTCCCTGCTCTTGCTGTGGTACTTGCTGAATGGCTCTCATGTCCATGAGGGATGAAACTTGTTTTTGTGCCTCTGCCCATTGATTGCGTGGCAGGTCTGGCATACCATTTGGTCTTGGTAGGGTGTGAAAGTGGAACCTGTAGCCTTGAGATACGATATTTAAGACCCATTTGTCCTGGGTGATCATGTGCCAATTTTGTGAAAAAAAGTGCTAGTTTTCCCCCCAAAGGAGCTGCCAGAAGATAAGTGCTTGGTACTGGCAGGGGAAAGTCATTGAGACTGTTTCCTGAAAGGCTGTGATGTTTCCTCTCTGCTTTTGGAGGTAGAAGCACCCCAATGTTTAGGCCTGTATGAGCCTTGGGGCTGTGATATGCCTCTGGGACTTCTGTATCTACCTCTTTGTGGCCTGACACTGGAAAGGACCAATTCTTTGTAGGCCAGCTCCTGCTAAATATGGGAGGCTGTACCTGTAAGAAATCCTTCACTGTTTGCATAGATTTAGCTTTGTCCTCCATTTTCTTCGACACCTCGTCTGCTTTAACACCAAACAAGGTATCATGTTGTAATGGAGCATCTAAAAGCTTTGCTTTAACATGATCGGGCAGATTCTGTTCTTTTAACCAAGCATGCCTCCTAATGACAGGACCTGTAACTGCGGCCCTGCAGGAGGCCTCTAGAGAATCAAAACCACATTGCAAAGTATGCTTTCCCACTTGTTCAGCTGCATGCAATAAATCCTGCATGTCTTTGTTTTCTGCACATTCTTAATTTGTCAATATTTTCTGTTTAAGCTGTGACATAAGATATTGCTGATATTTAAGCATATGAAACTGACAATTTAAAGCTCTTACAGCCAAGGTAGCAGAAGTATAAATCTTTTTCCCCCCATCTGTCCAGGGCCCTTGAATCCCTATCAGAGGGGATAGGGTTTTATGCAATGGAAGCCTTGACCCCCTTGGGACCCTGAGAAATAGTTTCTGGGTCAGCAGCAGGGTTTTTGTAAAGAAATTTATGAGAATTAGGAACCCAGTAGTATCTGTCTGGCTTAACAGGAGCTGGTGGTAGAGAGTCAGGAGACAAGCAGTTCTGAAAATACATAATCTACAATGTCTAAAACAGGAGTAATAGCAAGGTGCCTGTGCTGGGGTAATAAAGGAAGTCTCTGAGCCTTTTTTGATTCTGAGTAATCTTGGATCTCCCAATGGAAGTGCTCCCTCATAGTATGCAGGGTCTCACCAAAAGAATAATCCTCAGGAGGTGAGGCTGAAGGGATAGATTCTTCAGCATCAGAATCCTCATGGAGGAATGACTGGGGCTTTAGGCAAGGTGGAGGGAATTATGAACAGTTCCAAATACCATTCACTTCTGTCCCAAAACCTTCAGTTGTCTGCTAGAAACCTGACGATGAAGAGGAATTTCACCTTTCAACACAACAATGACCCCAAGCATACATCCACATCAACAAAAGAATGGCTTCACAAGAAGAAAATTTAAGTTTTGGAATGGCACAGCCAGAGGCCAGACCTAAATCCAATAGAAAATCTGTGGGGTGACCTGAAGAGGGCTGTGCACAAGAGATGCCCTTGCAATCTGACAGATTTGGAGCGCTTTTGCAAGGAAGAGTGGGCAAATATTGCCAAGTCAAGATGTGCCATGCTGGCAGACTCCTACCCAAGAAGACTGAGTACTGTAATTAAATTAAAAGGTGCTTCAACAAAGTATTAAGAGTGTGCACACCTGTGTAACCACAACTTATTGTACTTTATTTTTTATATTTTTTTCCCCAAAAGATTTTTGTTTTTCAATTGAATTGTACAGTTTATAGGTCACATTGCAGGTGGGAAAAGTTTTGAAATGGATTTATTGTGGTCTCATTTTTTTTTATATCACAAGAACCTGGCATTTTAACAGGGGTGTGTACACTTTTTATATCCACTGTAATTAGTGTATTGAAACAGTGATGGAGTCTTACAGGAACAACAATGGCACACCAGCACAACATGAAAGAACAGGTAAACTTTTAGATATGGTGCTTAGCTACATTTTCTTTGCTTTTAATGGAAATTACTATAAGCAAAAGACTGGTATAGCCATGGGGGCAGCTATGGCCCCTAGCCAACATAGCCCTAGGCAAGTGGGAGGAGGCTTACGTTTATAAAGTACAGTTGTGTACCTACCATAAATGTAGATGTTAGAGCGTATTCACTGTTGCAGTCGGCCCGAGTTCCAAAGTCTGGGTCCGGTGTCATTTGCTGTCGCCTCCTCCTCGACGTCAGTGCGCCAGGGGTATAAAAGATGCAGCAGACGCCATTTTCTTCAGTTTTTCTTGCCCCAGATGTCAGGTGCCCCTAAAAAGGTAGGCTAAATTATGCCAATAAGCATGCATACACAAAAAACAACTTTTCCTTCATCTACAAGCAAATACACCACATAGGTTGTATAGAATAGAAAAGTACAGATAAGTCCCAGCAAGGAAAAGGGGGATGGTGGGTGGGTAACCTGGACTGCAACAGTGAATACACTCTAACATCTACATTTATGGTAGGTACACAACTGTACTATGTTCGTGTTTCACTGTTGGTCATTACAATTGGGTTGAATCCCAAAGCTAAGGTTGGGAGGCTGGCTAAATAGGATTAAGAGAGGCTATCAGGCCCTGCAGAACAGCAATGGCAAATCCTGTCCTGGATTTAGAGTAGAGAGGTAAGTGATAGTGCTTTGTAAAAGTATGCACTGAACTCCAAGTTGCAGCCTCTAAGATGTCTTTGGTTGGTACTCATCTGAGGAAGGCTGCTGAAGTGGCTGCTGCTCTGGTTGAATGTGGCCTAATGCCCTTAGGCACTGATTTGCCATGTTGTGCATAGCAGAAACGAATGCAGTGACCTTTCCATTTTGAAATAGTCTGCTTAGAGATAGGCTTTCCTTGTGATCCTGCAGCATATGCCACTAGAAGTTGTTCAGTCTTTCTGAAAGCTTTGGTTCTATCCAAGCAGAAGCATAGCTGCCTGTGAATGTCCAAAGAATGCAGAAGTCTCTCACCCTTATTCTGTGGGTTTGGGTAAAAGGTAGGCAAATGAATTGTTTGGTTAAGGGCCACACTGGACACTACCTTAGGCATAAATGTAGGGTTTGTCCTTAGAGAAACCCTGTCACGATGGAAAATGATAAAAGGTTCCACAGCCATGAGTGCCTGTAGCTCTGATACTCGCCTAGCGGAGGTTTTTGCTAGAAGCAGAGCTGTTTTCCAGGATAAGAATTTTATATCAGCTGCAGAGGCTGGCTCAAATGGAGGCAGTGTGAGTTTTTCCAAGACATAGTTGAGGTCCCAAGCAGGTATTGGTGCTCTCCTTGGATGTCTTACGTTTTTGGCTCCTCTGAGGTACTGCCTTAGCAATGGATGAGAAAAAAATAGGTGGTTCTGTATTGTAAAGAGCTGAAATGGCAGAGGCATGAATTTTAATTGATGAAAAGGAAAGGCCTTTATCCAGCATCTCAGTTAAGTATTGCAAAATCTGAGGAATATTTGGAACAGTCATGTCAATACCTAGTGCCTGGTTCCAAGCACAGAATCTCTTCCATTTTTCTGCATAAGATTTTCTGGTGCTAGGCCTCCTGGCCTCCAAAATAACATCCATCACTGCTTTAGAGAGAGGTGTGTCTTGAATGGCTACATTATCCGCCTTGCTGCCAGATTTAAGGTCCCGAGTTGGCTGTGCAGTATCTGACAGTCTTGTTGGGTCAATAAGTGAGGAATTTGAGGTAATGTCCAAGCTGGGCACTGAGACACGCTCTTTAGGATTGGGTACCAGTACTGGTGGGGCCAGTCTGGGGCAATCAGTATCATTTTTGGCTTCTCTTGTCTGACCTTGAGGAGTATCTTGAGGAGGAGAGGCAGAGGAGGAAATCATATACTGTTAGGTTTTTCCAGCTAAAAGATAGCGCATCCACTTTCCATGCTTGCTTGTGATAAGTCCTTGTGCAGACTCTCTGTAATTGGCAGTTGTGAGGGGAGGCAAATAGGTCTATGTCCGGGCATCCCCAGTTCCTTATCATCATGCTGAAGACTTGTGGATCCAATTTCCACTCGTGGGGATCCATTAGATTTCTGCTTAGTCTGTCTGCCAGAGTATTTATCCTTCCTGGCAGGAATTGTGCTTGCAGATGTACTTGGTAAGTCAGTGCTGTGTCCCACAAGTTCATGGCTAGTCTGCAGAGGGGGTAGGAATGTGTGCCCCCCTGCTTGTTTATGTACCCCATGACTGTAGTATTGTCCGTCTATCAGTAGTTGTCCTGGATGAAGTTGATCCTTGAAAGCTGTCAGGGCATTCTGAACAGCTAGCATCTCTTTTTGATCGATATGTAGATGCATTTGAATTGTGGACCATGTGCCCTGAATACATCTTCCTGCCATATGGGCCCCCAGGCATAATCTGATGCATCTGTTGTCAATGTCTGCCTGGCTGTGGGTAAGGTAAATGGCTGTCCCGTGTTGAGGTGACAGGCTTTTGCCCACCATCGAAACTCCTGTTGCAGGCAGGGAATGAGGGTAATTATTGTTTCCAGGCTGTGGCAATGTTGAGTCCAAACACTTTTCAGATACCATTGAAGTTTCCTCATATGCAGTCTTGCATATAGAATTAGCAGTATGCAGGATGCCATGAAGCCCAAAGCCTGCAGAATTTTTCTTGCAGATAACTGGGTCTTTGCTGCCAACATTTTGAAATAAGTTGTCAGTTGTCTGTGTTTGTCTGGCGTGAGATAAGCCATATGGGCAGTTGTATTTAAGCTTGCACCCAGGAATATCTGTTGAGAGGGTACGAGCTTTGATTTATTTTCGTTTACTGTGTACCCTAGACCTGTTAGTAATCTTTTTACAAACGCCAGATGCTGTAGTAGGATGTCCTTGTTCTCTGCTTGAATAAGGCAGTCATCCAAGTAAGGATATATTTGTATTCCTCTTTGCCTGCAAAATGCAATTACTGGTGCCAGGCATTTTGTGAAGACCCTGGGCACAGTAGATAAGTCAAAGAGCAGTGCAGAGAATTGGTAGTGCGTTGAGCCAGCTATAAATCTGGGGTATCTTCTGCATGATTGTCTGATTGGGACATGCAGGTATGCCTCTTTTAGGTCTAAAGTCACAAGCCAAGCCTTCTTGCCCAGCATGGGCAGAAGCTGTTGCAGAGTTAACATTTTGCATTTTGGAATATCCAGGAATATGCTTAGGATAGACAGGTCCAGTATTGGTCTCCAGGCTTTGTCCCTTCTGGGTACCAAGTACAGCCTTGAGTAAAATCCTTGTCCCTGCTCTTGCTGTGGTACTTGCTGAATGGCTCTCATGTCCATGAGGGATGAAACTTGCTTTTGTGCCTCTGCCCATTGATTGCGTGGCAGGTCTGGCATACCATTTGGTCTTGGTAGGGAGTGAAAGTGGAACCTGTAGCCTTGAGATACGATATTTAAGACCCATTTGTCCTGGGTGATCATGTGCCAATTTTGTGAAAAAAAAGTGCTAGTTTTCCCCCCAAAGGAGCTGCCAGAAGATAAGTGCTTGGTACTGGCAGGGGAAAGTCATTGAGACTGTTTCCTGAATGGCTGTGATGTTTCCTCTCTGCTTTTGGAGGTAGAAGCACCCCAATGTTTAGGCCTGTATGAGCCTTGGGGCTGTGATATGCCTCTGGGACTTCTGTATCTACCTCTTTGTGGCCTGTCTGACACTGGAAAGGACCAATTCTTTGTAGGCCAGCTCCTGCTAAATATGGGAGGCTGTACCTGTAAGAAATCCTTCACTGTTTGCATAGATTTAGCTTTGTCCTCCATTTTCTTCGACACCTCTTCTGCTTTAACACCAAACAAGGTATCATGTTGTAATGGAGCATCTAAAAGCTTTGCTTTAACATGATCGGGCAGATTCTGTTCTTTTAACCAAGCATGCCTCCTAATGACAGGACCTGTAACTGCGGCCCTGCAGGAGGCCTCTAGAGAATCAAAACCACATTGCAAAGTATGCTTTCCCACTTGTTCAGCTGCATGCAATAAATCCTGCATGTCTTTGTTTTCTGCACATTCTTAATTTGTCAATATTTTCTGTTTAAGCTGTGACATAAGATATTGCTGATATTTAAGCATATGAAACTGACAATTTAAAGCTCTTACAGCCAAGGTAGCAGAAGTATAAATCTTTTTCCCCCCATCTGTCCAGGGCCCTTGAATCCCTATCAGAGGGGATAGGGTTTTATGCAATGGAAGCCTTGACCCCCTTGGGACCCTGAGAAATAGTTTCTGGGTCAGCAGCAGGGTTTTTGTAAAGAAATTTATGAGAATTAGGAACCCAGTAGTATCTGTCTGGCTTAACAGGAGCTGGTGGTAGAGAGTCAGGAGACAAACCGGATTCTGAAAATACATAATCTACAATGTCTAAAACAGGAGTAATAGCAAGGTGCCTGTGCTGGGGTAATAAAAGGAAGTCTCTGAGCCTTTTTTCGGATTCTGAGTAATCTTGGATCTCCCAATGGAAGTGCTCCCTCATAGTATGCAGGGTCTCACCAAAAGAATAATCCTCAGGAGGTGAGGCTGAAGGGATAGATTCTTCAGCATCAGAATCCTCATACGGAGGAAGGGAATATTCCTGTTCAGAAGAGGAATCAGAAGAAATGGAAACCTGATCTGAAGATTCATATTCTATGTCTTGCCTATGCCTCTTATCAGGAGGGGGATGGGAACCCCTGATCAAAGTAATTAGGTCTTCAGCCATTTTAAGCATCTGTTTTTTAGGCATGGAGGCCTGTCCAGGAGAATGCTGTACTTGATTCTGTCTTTAGAGCTGCTTTAGTCTTTGCCTTTGAAGCTGAAGATGGCTTTACATATAACTGTGTAGGCCTGAAAACACCCTCAGAAGCCGATGCGGCTTTACATATAACTGTGTAGGCCTGAAAACACCCTCAGAAGCCGATGCCTGCTCAGCTGCTCCGGACCCATCTGAGGGAATAGTTTCCGAGTGTCCAATACCTTGAGTTTCCAGCGGCCTAGTTGGCTCCACGTGGGAGTCAGAAGCGGCATGTAGCTCTGAGGTAGTGGGCGCCAGGGGCTGCGAAAGCACCTCACTGAGAACCGGCTAACGCCTAATGGAAGCCTCGTCGGTTTTGGACCTCGGATGCCTGTCCTTTTCTTTGCGCTTTTTATAAACTCCGGTAGTATGCTGATCCGATGTCATTATATAATTGAATCTTCTGCCAAAGTAATGAAATGCAAAATTGTACCGACGCTTAATAGTGTGTTGGTTAAATCTAGCACAAAACCGACAACTAGCAATGTCGTGGTCAGGGCCTAGGCAAGGAATACAGTAAGAATGAAAATCCTTATGGAGGTATTTGCTTCCCACAAGAAATACAATTAACTTTTTCTGACATCGGTCTGGAGCAAGAAAAAAGTTTCCCCAATGGGGTACTTAGCTTTAATAAAGACTTCGGATCTGAAATTCGAATTTGAAAATCTCATGAGTAGGCCGACCGGCATTTGTGAACTGCTTTTGCTTCGGGCACCGCACGGCAGGAAAGACTGAAGAAAATGGCGTTGGCTGCATCTTTTATATCCCTAGCGCACTGACGTCAGGGAGGAGGCGATAGCAACTGACGCCGGACCCAGACTTTGGAACTTGGGCTGACTGCGGGTAGCCTGCCAGCAGGATAACCCAATTGTAATGACTGCAACAGTGAAACACGATGAACATCAGAGAATACATGCAAACATTTCAGTGTAACTGCACTTGTTTGACAATATTTTTAACTGCGTGGAAAGGAGACAGTGCTAAATTAGAAGAGTTTATCAGCTATCTGAATCAAACCACCATCTTCCTGCATTTTACCTCTTCCCACAGCCTCACCTCGTCAGTCTTCTTTCATATGCAGATTACTAAAGACTAGGACCAAGGTAAAATTGACATAGACCTTTACAGAAAACCTACCAGAGTAAACCTCCTGCTACACAAGAGTCTCCATCCCACCAGGATGAAATATAATGTTAAGTCCCAGGACTACAGGTTGGCTAGGACCACCACAAAACTGGAACCCTTAGTTAAGAACGTAAATGAACTTAAAAATGATTTTTTGGTGATTAGATATGAAAGCAATATGTTAAGCAGCATTCTGGAACCTATAATTGAACTAAAGTATAAAAACACCAGGATTTAACAGGCCTTATAGGAGGGTGTTAAAGAAATCTATGGACAACAAATCTAAAGACAGTTTTATCTTGACTTTTACTGCTGACTATTACAGCATTGTTAATGCTATTAGAGAGAACTGGGCCATAATTACTGAAAGCTCATATTTAATGGGCATCCTTTGAGAAGATCCTTCCTTTGTGTATAAGAAAGCCAGGAAAGTACAGTTTTGTACCTACCATAAATGTAGATGTTCGAGTGCTAATACAGCTGCAGTCATAACAGATGGGTTCTCCTGCCGTTAGGCGGGTCCTGGGTCGGCTGAATTCCAAAGTCTAGGTCCGGCGTCGGTTGTCGTCGCTTCTTCCCTGACGTCAGTGTGACAAGGGTATAAAAGAACCAGCCGACACCATTTTCTTCAGTTTTTCTTGCCCCAGATGTCAGGTGCCCCCAGAAGGAAGGCAATACATAAATTTGTGTAATAAGGCAATGCAATATAATCAAAATACAGTAGATGCAAGCAAATACACCATAAATGAATACCCCCAATCAGGTTGTATGAGGAGGTGTTAGCCAATAGGCCTGTCCCAAGAGGGGAAGGAGGGAGGGAAACCTGGACTGCAGCTGCATTAGCACTCTAACATCTACATTTATGGTAGGTACAAAACTGTACTATGTTCATCGTGCATACAGCTGCAGTCATAACAGATGGGTAGAATCCCAAAACTAAGAAAGGGGTGGTAGGCACTAGGTGGAACTAGGAGGAGCCAGGATGCCCTGCAAGACTGCAGTGGCAAAGCCTGCTCTAGTTTTGGAGTATAATGGTAGGTGGCAGTGCTTGGAGAAGGTATACACAGAACTCCAAGTGGCTGCTTCCAAGATATCTTTGGTAGGAACTCCTCTGAGGAAAGGTGCAGAGGTACCTGTGGCCCTTGTGGAGTGAGATCTGATGCCTGTAGGTACAGTTTTGCCATGAAAAGAATAGCAAAATCGTATGCAGTGGGCTATCCATTTTAAGATTGTCTGTTTGGAAATTGGCTTTCCTTGAGCTCCTACAGCATAGGACACAAAGAGCTGTTCTGATTTTCTGAAAGGCTTTGTTCTGTCCAAATAATAACGCAGTTGTCTGTGGATGTCCAAGGAATGTAGTAATCTCTCCCCTTTGTTTTGAGGATTAGGATAAAAGGTAGATAAGTGTATGGCCTGATTCAAAGCTACCCTGGATACCACTTTAGGCATAAAGGACGGGTTGGTTCGTAAGGAAACTCTGTCCTGATGGAAGATGATAAAGGCTGCACAGCCATGAGAGCTTGTAGTTCTGAAACTCTACGAGCTGAGGTAATAGCCAGAAGGAAAGCTGTTTTCCAGAACAAATATTGCAAATCTGATGAGGCAGCTGGCTCAAAGGGAGGCAAGGTCAGTTTTTCCAGAATGAAATTGAGATCCCAAGCAGGTATTGGTTGTTTCCTTGGGGGTCTTAGATTCTTAGCCCCTCTGAGGAACTGTCTTAAGAGAGGGTGAGAGAATAAGGGTGGATCAGTGTTGTATTCTGCAGAAATGGCTGAGGCATGGATTTTGATGGAGGAGAATGAAAGTCCACTGCTTAGCAGCTCAGCTAGATACTGTAGTATTTGAGGTAAATTCAGTTTTCCAGGATCCTGGCCCTTTTACTCATTCCAGATACAAAACCGTTTCCATTTTGCGGAGTAAGCTTTTCTAGTTGACGGCCTTCTGGCCTCCAAAATGACATCCTGCACCTCCTTGGAGAGTAGGGTCTGTTGTGATGCTAAGGAATCTTCCATGCGGCTAGATTGAGTGTTTTTAGCTGGCTGTGAAAAGTTTTGAAGCTGTGCCGAGTCAGGAGAAGAGGCATTAGAGGCAGGATCCATGGTGGGGAATGTGTCAGGCTCCTCAGGAGTGGGTACCAGTGTTGTCTTGGCCAGTCTGGAGCAATGAGAATCATCTTTGGTCTGTCTGCTCTGGTTTTCAATAGAACTTTGGGCAGCAGAGGAAGAGGTGGGAAGGCATAAACTGTCATTGATGTCCAACTGAAAGAGAAAGCTTCCACTCTCCAGGCCTTTGGATGGAAAATCCTTGAGCAGAATTTTGTCAATTGGTGATTTTTGTGGGAGGCAAAGAGATCTATGTCTGGCCTTCCCCATGCTTGGATTATTTCTGTAAAAACTTTTGGATGCAACTTCCATTCGTGTGGATCTGTTATATTTCTGCTTAGGTTGTCTGCCAGCGTGTTTTCCTTGCCTGGCAAGTACTGTGCTTGTAGTTCGATTTGTAAGTCCATGGCCATGTTCCAAAGTGACATGGCCAGTCTGCATAGGGGGTATGAATGTGTTCCTCCCGGTTTGTTTATGTACCACATAACTGTGGTGTTGTCCGTTCTTATCAATAGTTGACCTGGTTGCAGAAGGTCTTTGAAAGCTATAATTGCATTTATTACTGCTAGCATTTCCTTTTGATTGATGTGAAGGTGCTTTTCTTTTTGGGACCATTTGCCCTGAATGCACCGATCTGTCATGTGCGCCCCCCAGGCGTAGTCCGAGGCGTCTGTTGTGATGACTTGATTTGCTTGAGGCTTGCTGAATGGAAGACCTGTGTTTGTTTGGCATGCTTGAGCCCACCACAGAAATTCCTTTTGTAGACATGGAATTAGTGGTATTATTATTTCCAAACTGTGGCTGTGTTGAGACCATAGGTTTTTTAGGTACCATTGAAGTTTCCTCATAGGCAGCTTTGCACATGGGATTAGTAAGATACAAGATGCCATAAATCCCAGAGCCTGCAGGATTTTCCTTGCAGTCAGCCTGGTGCAATTAGCTAGTGCTCTGAAGTATTGAGTTAGTTGCCCCTGCTTCTCTGGCGTGAGGTAGGCCATCTGGGTGTTTGTGTCCAAGTTGGCACCCAGGAAAATTATCTTCCGAGAGGGTATTAGCCTTGATTTCTCTTTGTTGACTGTGTATCCCAGAGAGTTCAACAACATTATTACAGAAGCCAGATGTTTCAGAAGAATGTGCTTGCTGTCCGCTTGGATCAGGCAGTCGTCCAAATAGGGGTATATTTGTATCCCTTGAAGTCTGCAGTAGGCAATTACTGATGCCAGGCATTTCGTGAATACTCTGGGCGCAGTAGATAAGCCAAAGGGCAATGCAGAGAATTGATAATGAGTTGAACCTGCAAGAAATCTGAGGTATCTTCTGCAATTTTGTCTGATTGGGACATGCAGGTATGCCTCCTTGAGGTCCAATGTTACCAGCCAAGACTCCTTGCCCAGCATGGGAAGAAGCTGCTGTAGAGTGAGCATCTTGAATTTTGGTACGAGTAGAAATGTGTTTAGGATGGATAGGTCCAAAATAGGTCTCCAATCTTTTCCCTTCCTTGGTACCAGGAATATTCTGGAATAAAAACCTTGACCTTGTTCGTGCGTCGGTACCTCTTGAATAGCTTTCATGTCTATGAGATCTGTAATTTGCCTTTGTGCCTCTGCCCTTTGATTGTGTGGCAGGTTTGGTATGCCTTTCATTTTTGGAAGGGTGTGAAAATGGAATCTGTAGCCTCTGTTTATAATGTCCAGGATCCATTTGTCTTTTGTGACAATATGCCAATTTTTTGAAAATAATGCCAGTTTTCCTCCTAAGGGGGCTGCCATTTGAGTCTTGCTTGGCATGCAAAGGGGAAGTCATTGGGCTTGCTTTCTGAATGATTGCGAGTTATCCTCACCACCTCTTTGTGTAGGAGCTTGCCATTGTCTGCCTCTAAACGATCCTTGGGATTGTCCTCTGCCCCTCGGGCGCCTGTATCTACCTCTTTGGGGTCTGCCCGTGGCTGGAAAGGACCAATTTTTGGAAGGCCAATTTCTACTGAAACGTGGGGGTTGTACCTGTAGAAAATCTTTCACAGTTTGCATTGATTTTGCCTTTTCCTCCATTTTCCTTAATACCTCCTCAGCATTAGCACCAAATAATACATCCTTTTGTAGAGGGGCATCTAGTAATTTAGCTTTGACATGATCAGGCAAGGTTTGTTCTTTGAGCCAGGCATGTCTACGTATAACTGATCCTGTAACAGCAGCTCTACATGAGGCCTCTAGAGCATCAAAACCACATTGTAAGGTATGCTTACCCACTTGTTCTGCACTATGCATCAAATCCTGCAACTCCTTCAAGTCTGGTTGTTCAGGTTGTGACATTTTACTTTTCAATTGTGATAACAAAAACTGTTGGTATTTTAGCATATGGAACTGACAGTTTAAGGCCCTCATGGTTAAGGTAGCAGAGGTATATACCTTTTTTCCCCACCTTTCTAAGGATCTGGAATCTCTCTCGGAAGGTAATGGATTTTTAGCAGTGGAGGCCTTAATTCCCTTGGGGCCCTGTGAGATGGTTTCTGGGTCAGCAGCATGGCTTTTGTATAGAAATTGGTGCAAGTCAGGAACCCTGTAGTACCTGTCAGGCTTGACTGGGGCTGGAGGCAGAGAATCCGGGTTAAGACAGGCCGAGTAAACATCATCTAGGATGTCCAAGACAGGAGGTATAGCCAGAGGCCTGTGCTGAGGTAGCAAGAGAAATTCCCTAAGCCTTTTCTTGGAATCTGAATAATCTTGGCCTTCCCAGTGGAAGTGTTCCCTTAAGGTATGCAAAGTTTCCCCAAATGAGTAATCCTCTGGGGGGGGGGGTACAGAAGGAATGGACTCCTCTGCATCAGAGTCTTCAAAAGGGGAGTAAGAATGTTCCTGATCATCGGAGTGCTCTGAAATAATGGAGCCCTGATCAGAGGAGGGGGATTCTTCCTCCACTCTGGGCCTTTTGTCCGGTGGGGGTTGAGAAACCCTGATAAGAGTAATTAAATCCTCAACCATTTTAAGCATCTGTTTTTTACGCATGGGGCCTGGAGATGGGCCCTGTGTAGCTTGTCTCTTAGAATGCATGGCTGCTTTAGACTTAGTGAAAGCCTTGATGGAAAAGGAAGAGGAAGGTCTGAAGACACCTTGAGTGGAGGTAGACCTGTCCACATTTTGAGGTTCAACGCCAAGAGTGGCTTCGGTATCTGTAGTCGGGGTGTGGGCCGAGGAGCCTGCGACCTCGGGCACAGGAGACACCGCCAATGAAGTGTCGTCGGTAGTCAGGGGCTGCGTAGGCGCCTCGCTGAGAACCGGACCACGTGTAGTCGGCTTTGGCGTGGTGTCGGTAGAGGCTGCGGACCTCGTGTGTCGGTCCTTATCTTTGCGTTTTTTAGACAAAACTGGAGTCTGAGTATCCGACGACATAATATAGTTAAATGTTCTTCCAAAATAATGCTGGGTGAACTCCGCCCAACACTTAATGGTGCGTTTGTTGAATGTAGCACAAAAGCGACAGACCGAGACGTCGTGGTCTGGGCCTAAACAAGGTATACAGAGGGAATGGAAATCTTTATGCGGTATTTGCTTCCCACATGAAATACAATTATTAACTTTGTCTGACATCGGTCTGAGGCAAGAAAAGTTTCCCCAACGGGGTACTTAGCTTTCAAGAAGACTTCGGTTTCAAAATTTTCGTAATTTCAGGAGCTGGCCGACCGGCACTTGCGAACTGCTTCTGCTTCGGGCACCGCGCAGCAAGAAAGACTGAAGAAAATGGCGTCGGCTGGTTCTTATACCTCTGTCGCACTGACTTCAGGGAAGAAGCGACGACAACCGACGCCGGACCTAGACTTTGGAATTCGGCCGACCGAGGACCCGCCTGACGGCAGGAGAACCCATCTGTTATGACTGCAGCTGTATGCATGATGAACATCATCAGGAGTTGGGTTGAAGTTAGGCCCAGACTACAGGATTCATGTACCAATAAGTGTGGAGACAACTGTCTATTGTCAGCACATACGGGAGGCAGACATGTTTTTCTGCCCTTATTTAAAGAAAATTATTAAAATCAATGCAGAAGATGACTAACTCAATGCAGTTAGTTTACAGGGCTAGCTGCAATGACTGTGAAGCATTCTATGTTGGGAAAAAGCTCATACTTAGAAGGACTTCTGGTCTTCTATCTGAAATTAGAGCCAAGTGCAAGAATAATGCAATGGCTCAGCACCTGCAGCTACACAAAAGACGCACTGGTTTGAAATTTCAAATTAATGACCATGTGGCCCTTTTGGAACTGGAAGGAGACTTCCCAAATCTTTTAGAAAAAACCTGAACTACTGTGGCAGCTGAAACAACTCTTTTAGAAAACCAGGGCTTAATTATTGCTGCTCCATAAAAAGCATACATCATCTCCGAAAACTGCCCCACTGTTTAAAAGCCTGACATGGGACTGATTAATGCTGACATTACTTGCTTATACTGTATTTAAAAACAAATACCAAACAGTGTTTACTACTTTTAGCACTACCTTACAGTGTTATAAAGGACATACTTTAGGTGGCTGATGTATACATTAATAATTTTTGATGGTCCCACATTAAATGCTGCTTTAGATTTTAAAATGAACACTTTTGTTACACTTTTTCCTTTTAGGAAGTGAAAGTCTGAGTGCACACCAATGTGCATGGGCCTAGTCTTTTTTTTCCTGTTTTAAAGGTTGCAATTAGTTGAGTGCACACTTGTACACTCAGTGTTTTCTTAGATGCCACACTAACAGATGCCCATGGCCTTAGTGTTTTATTGTTGACATTTATCACTGTATGTCCAGCTTAGCAATAATTTTTGTGTTTTTCATCCTACTTAGGCTTTCAGTTGTGTATCTGTATACATGCTCATATTATGATTTGCTTTTGACACACAAACCTGATGATTTATCTGATACGAAAGCAATCTTTGTTAAAAGTTGTATATTTATTAATACTTATTCTGTTCAATGTCTAGTGGTAGATCTTTTTGTTAGTTTCTTAATTAAGTTTTGGATTAGACAGTTAGCCTATACAAAGTATTAATAAACTGGTCTTGGATTGTAATTTGTCTCTAGCTTTTCAGTTTTAGTTTTGGGTAGCACCGTCACTTATTACACTATGGTGTTAAGGGGGAAGGGGACCTGGCTAAAGGAATTATATTAATGCTTCCATCGTTTTTAACAGAACCACACTCTGTAACTACTCCCTTGTTCCAAACAACCTGATTATATATAAATAAGGAATGTTTTTGATGCGTTTTATTATACTCAACTAGGATCGCTTGTTTTTGTGTTACAATAAAGGATATTCCATTTTTAACTGCACTACGGACTACCTACTATTTTCTATTTGATTTTGTAGCACATTTACAGTTCGATTTTCATTACGTGAGCTAAGTGCATAACAATTTAGGAACTGAATGTCACACCCTCCACACTATATGTATGTGTATATATATATATATATATATATATATATATATATATATATATATATATATATATATATATATATATATAGTTCCCCTTTAGAATCTCGAATTGCTGAAAACTCGAACTTCAGATGACCAAACCTAGAAGATCGAATTTTCAGAAACTCAAAATTCTAAAGGGTAGGGAAAAGACAGTGCAAGAATGTCTTTACAATGTTTTTGCAGGGGGGGCAAGCCCCCCCTTCATCCCCCCACACCCCCCCTACTTAAATATACCAACTCAAGAGCTCGCACTACAGCGGGGATGAGGGAAATCTCCCATTCCGTGCTGTACGCAGAAGAGCACAACGGGAGGATTTCCGTTCCTCCGCTATAGTGTGGTCACAGAGCTGATATATTTAAGCAGGGAGAGTGCAGGGGGACTCGGGCCCCTGCAAACATGTAAGTGAACTGTTGTTTTTTTTTTTTTCCATTCTCTTCCCTTCACAATTTCGAGTTACTGAAAACT